>NC_142742.1:3780000-3790000 GCF_051943395.1 Hippocampus bargibanti | reverse complement strand
CGTTCATAATAATAATAATAATAATAATAATAATAATAAATTTTATTTTTAAGCGCCTTTCAAAACTCTCAAGGACAATTTATAGTCATGGGATAAGATGATTTTTTTGTGCGGGTGAGCAGCGGCAGGCATTTGCGCCAGCGTTCATAATAATAATAATAATAATAATGAATTTTATTTTTAAGCGCCTTTCAAAACTCTCAAGGACACTTTACAGTCATGGAATAAGAACTTTTTTTGTGCAGGTGAGCAGCGGCAGGCATTCACGCCAGCGTTCATAATAATAATAATAATAATAATAATAATAATAATAATAATAATAATAATAATAAATTTTATTTTTAAGCGCCTTTCAAAACTCTCAAGGACACTTTACAGTCATGGGATAAGATGATTTTTTTGTGCGGGTGAGCAGCGGCAGGCATTCGCGCCAGCGTTCACTCTACCCGGAAGTAACACAGCAGCAACGTTATGAAAGGAAGGGGAAAGGAAGAAATAGAAAAAACAAAATACAGGAGCTGCTGGAAAGGCAGCCACTCTCGTGGTGCCATCTTGAAGTCGAAAAAAGAAAAAAACTAAATAAATAATATGACAACACAAAGACACAGTACTTGCTGTACCCTCTTTGTCACATGAAGCAGTTCTAATGGATACATAACCCGAGCCACTATTGTAGTGAGACATTGTAGCACATCTGGCAGTGAATGAGTTAAGATGGTGTGAAATTGGGGCAAGAGGCTGTTTTGCCTCACTTACAAACGCGAGCGCAAAGTGCAGCCATGTTGCCATGCCACAACGATTAGGAATGCTGGCCGCTGTTTGTAGCGTCGAAATGGAAGTTTGTTAATCCGTTAATTAAATCAGTTAATTAAATCACTGTATGGAGGCGGGGGTGTTTGGGGTTTTTTTTTCTTTCTCAAGTTTCTCTCCCGGGCCAGCAGGAAGAGGAGCGAAAACACAAGATGCGTAAAGTGATAAAGACGCAAAATTCCAGAACTTCATTATTATTATTTTTTTTTGCACGCCTGCTTATTCTCTTCCGAACCCGACCGAGTCATCTGGATTTGCGTTATTCCTGAGTGACTTTAAAGGACAACCGACGCCTCCGGACAAGTTGTGTCCGTAATTTGTAAAATCACTTCAAATGACTTCTACTGAGGGTCTTTTACAAAGATTCCACCGCATATAGCGATATTTTACCTTTTAAGACTGAATATTCAGGAAGTCTTGTTTTCGAGTTGGTGACGAGTCCGTACGTGACGTCACTAAAGGAACGCTCCTGACCGAGAAAGCGACACACAATGCATTTTGGGTACTTTTTTTCGTCTGAAAACATCGTGTTGATGGCGAAATTAGAAGGGAAACTACATAAATAACGCGATGGTGAATCGTTGTGTGTTGCACCAAGACTACTATCTGATACTAGTTGACACAAATTCCCAGCAGACAAGTCATCCCATTTCCAATGGAGCTTAGGTGCCATCTTGTGCATTTTCTGGGACGCTACATTGGAGTCCAGACGCCTCAAAATGATCCGGAAGGACTTCTTTAATCGATTGCAAACATTTATGCTTTCCTCGCAGCTCAATTTTTTTGCAGATTTTGGACACTTTAAGTCACAGGTGTCAAAGTCAAGGCCCGCGGGACAAATCCGGCCCGCCACATCATTTCTTTTCGGCCCGCGAAAGCAAATCAAACTTGTTAAATTCCATGACGATTGCTAAAATCTGAGCCAAAATTTCATATTTTTGGATGTCAACCACAATAAAAGTCGTTATTCTTGACTTCAGATTTGAAAACGTGTTATTCATTAATTTGCTGTGTGCTCTATATGTAATATTTGAAGGGATTTAAACATTCTAATGGGTTCCCCAAATTCATAACGGCCCTCGAGAGGAAACCATAACTACAATTTGGCCCGCGGCAAAAAATGACTTTGACACCCCTGCTTTAAGTCATTTTTATTGGTGTTTTGCATTTGACTAAAAATATCATTCTGCGTGTTTTGGGTATTTTAGATGCGATAAAACGTTTTTCTGATGTCAGTTAAAAAAACAAAAAAGTGACGTCGGTTGCCCTTTAAAGGAAGGGAAAAAAAAACAGTTTCCATGCCTGTCGTTTTATAGTATTGTATTCATTCGCCGGTCCGTGAAAATATTGTCTGACATTAAACCGGTCCGTGGCGTAAAAGAGGTTGGGGACCACTGCTTTAAAGCATTTCCAACCCGAAAGTCACATTCCCCAAGTGGCAAATTATAAGCATGCGTAGTCCATATTTTCCACTGATGTCAACCGTTTTCGATGCCAAATGGGTCGTCGTTGGAGCGTCGTGATGACGGAATGCGACCCCCCCCGCATCCCCTCCTCCCGTGAAACAATCTGCATTAATGTGGCATTACCCCCGCACAGTTTGTGCACTGGAAACTGCCAGACGCCATTGGAAGTCGCCGAGAATGTTTCTTCGGGTATGCATGAATTGCAATGCAAACAATTAGATGACAATTATTTGAATGACTTTCAGAATGCACAGCGAGGAGCGACTAAATGGTGTGGGAACCAGGAAGCAGCCATCGAGATCAAATTGAATTAAGCGGTTGGGTTGAAAATACGGTATTGAAAAGGGGGCACTTGGGAAGAGCGGAATCAACTACGAGGCTGTGGGGAAAAAAGAAGTCATTCATTAATTTGTCAATTAATTAATAAATATTAATTAATTAATCAGAAGAGTGAATAAATAAATTGATTAATAGATAAATAAATGAACAAATAAGTGTGCGGGTAAATAAATCAAGGGGGTGAATGAACAAATAAATACACAAATAAACCCGGGTTGAGTGAACGCCGGCGCGTGTGGCTGCCGCTGCTCACCCGCAGAAAAAATATCCTGTGACTGTAAAGTGTCCTTGAGAGTTTTGAAAGGCGCTTATAAATGAAATGTATTATTATTATAAATCAATGGAAAAGTGAATAAATAAATGCATGCATAAATAAATAAACAAATAAATAAAATTAAAAAGAAGTGATTAAAAGTGATAGATAATTAATAAATATTAATTAATTAATGGAAGGGTGGGTAAAGAAAGGAATGAATAAATAAATGGAAGGATAAATAAATAAAGAGATCAAGCCATCTGTACACTTGATGCAAAAATCTATCAACCCAGCTAAACAGAACACAATTGATGAGGAACTAGGTAAAATTATCGCAGAGAAAGCACCTACAAGGGATCATTCCTCAAGATGGTGAAAGAAGAAGTTACGTTGCACATCAAGTGTTTAATGCTGAGGAAACCGGCCGCTCCATTCCATCAAGCCATCAATGACCATCACAAAGGTAAATAAAACGACTTTATGATACAGTGAAATTTATTTATTTAATTATGATACACATTTATTATACATGAAATAAGGTATATTTTGTGTCATTTTACGGTTTAGGAAATTAGAAAGTAGAAAATTATGTTTTATGGCAACCTAGGAACGGATTATTCTCATTTTAATGGTTTCCTATGGGAAATTATTTTTTGGGAAACACACTTTTCGCCTTACACACTCTGTCTGGGAACCAATTAAGTTCGTAAGCCAAGGTATCACTGTACCCGAAAAAAAAAAACCCACCATGGAAACTCAACATAAGAAGGCGTAGGCCCGCTTGTCGATTTCAAACTACGGCTCACGATGAGATGGCGTCGTCGTATTTACCGCTTCACTCTGATTCGTGGAAAAAAAAAAAAAACGCGGATCGCTCTCAACAGCCAGACCCCCGGTGGAATTTGAAAGAACTTGACATTTCGCGCGACGACACCCCCTAGATGGAGGGCAGGGAGGGTTAAGTAAGAACCCCCCACCACCACCACCACCACCAGCACATCCTGCTGCTCAGTGGATCGGCATCGCAGATCTCTCTATACTTCGCCCTTTAATCTACCCTCCCCCCCGCCCGATTTAGCGTCTAATCCCTCCCCTGCGGCCCCGCGTTGACAGGTAGAGGCTGGGCCGGGTTGTCCTTGACCACTGTCGCGCGGTGGCCCGTTGCGAGACCGGATCGGGCCAGATCAGAATGAATCACCGTGAGACTGTCGTCCTGGGAGCTGCGGGTATCAAGAGAGGATTTTCTTTTTCTTTTTTTTTGTGTGCAGTCCAATTGGTAATGGAGCTAGCATCTGAGATTTAGCCACCTACGCTACTTTATTTTTCTGTAGATAT
Organism: Hippocampus bargibanti; assembly: GCF_051943395.1. Lineage (NCBI taxonomy): Eukaryota > Metazoa > Chordata > Actinopteri > Syngnathiformes > Syngnathidae > Hippocampus > Hippocampus bargibanti. The sequence continues at coordinate 3,785,794 of NC_142742.1, read as the reverse complement.
TGGAGATTTTTTTGGATAATAATAATACAGTAAAGTCTCGTTATATCGATATCGGATATATCGATAGTCCCGGTTATATCGATATTTTTTCGCACTCCCTTGAATATCGATATAACGAGACTTTACTGTAATACATTTCATTGATAAGCGCCTTTCAAAACTCTCAAGGTCACTTTACAGTCTGTGGGTGAGCAGTGGCAGCCACACGCGCCAGCGTTCAATCAACCCGGGAATAACTCAACAGATAGCCAGCTAGATAGCCAGCCAGTTAGGTAGCCATCCCGCTAGATAGCTAATAGATAGCTAGCTAGATAGCCAGGCAGCCAGATATATAGCTAACAGATAGCAAATAGCTAGCCAGCTAGATAGCCAGACAGACAGCTAGATCGCTGTTTACAGGCTGATAAATATGGCTTGAAAACATTTATGTTTGATGGATATCGCGTATCGTATTTTTTTTTTTTTCTTGTCTTTCGCGTGCCGCCAAGTGGCGATTTATCAAAGGGCGCAGAAGAGAATGGAGAGGGAGAGATTACAGATCGACTGTAGAATCCTAATTCTCCTCTTCTAATGGCCTACAGACGAGGCAGAGTAATATGAAAGGGGATTAACGGTGGGATGAATGCGCAAGAGGGAAGCAGGACCCCCCACCACCCCCGGGATTACAATGGGTGCTTTTGTTTCCACGACGATCTGGTTTAAGGTTTTTGCCGCTAGGATCCATTACTATTTGCATTTGACGTCGGCGTCTCCGTGAGAGGCGTTTGTATTGTTTCAAAATAAGTTTTCATTTTAACGATGACGCGATTTGATATTTTTCTGCATGTTAAGAACATGCAAGGAATTTAAAAGACAAGGTTAATTAATTAGTACAGTAATAGCTCAGTTTATGAACTTTATTGGTTCCCAGAAAATGTGTGTAAGGCGAAAAGTTTATCTGCCAAACATTTATTTCCCATAAGAAAGCATTAAAAATTACAATAATCCGTTCCCAGGTCCCCATAAAGCATGATTTTCTACTTTCTAATTTTCTAAGCCTTACAATTATTCTCAGAATCCTGATTTTAATCTTAAAATTTTGACATTAAAGTCAGAATTCTCAATTTAAAGTCTGAATTCTGAGATAAAAGTGAGAATCATACCAAATTTATTACAGTAAAGTCTCGTTATATCGATATTCAAGGGAGTCCGAAAAAATATCGATATAACCGGGACTATCGATATATCCGACCCTGTTTGCATGTAATCTTCTCCATGCGTGCATAGAAATAGTATCGATATAACCGGGACTATCGATATATCCGATATCGATATAACCAGACTTTACTGTAGTTTTTTTTTTCTTCGTCAGCCCTAATTCTCTAACGGTAAATTTTGACATTTATTTCCCATAAGAAACCATTAAAAATGAGAATAATCCGTTCACAGGTCCCCATAAAACATAATTTTCTACTAAATAGGCCTTAAAACTACACAAAATATACCTTATTTTATTTTATGTATAATAAACGTGCTATTGATTGTAATTAAAGACATAAGACATCTGTACTGTAAAGTGTCCTTGAGAGCTTTGAAAGGCACTTAAATTGAAATGTATTATTATTATTATTATTATCTCTGTCTTTGTGATGTCATATTTTTTTTTTTGTTTTGTTTTTTTGTGGTTTTTTTTTTTTTTTACATTTTTTTTTCCAGGTTGAGTGAACGGTGGCGCGTGTGGCTGCCACTACTCACCGGCAGAAAAAAATATCCTGTCACTGTAAAGTGTCCTTGAGAGCTTTGAAAGGCGCTTATCAATAAAATGTATTAATATGATGATTATTATTAAGATTATTATTAAGATTATTATAATTATCATGATTCTGATTATTATGATGATGATTATTATTATTATCGCAGCATCGTTTGACATCATTCGTCATTATTGTATATTGAACACCGTCAAAAGATTTCTAGACTGTGAGGGACCACCAACATGACTGACTCGTTGCAAAAAAAAAAAAAGATGGCGGCTGCTGAATTGGCATTGAGCTCAGTGGTCAGCCCCTCCCCCCGCCCCCCACACTTCCAATTAGGTGACATGGCGGTGGTGGATGGACAATGCAGAAAGGCCGCCAATTAAAACGGAGCCATGACCCGGATTAACAGGAACGTTTTTTTAAGGGTTGAGCGCAACAGATGGCAGCTTGTGTTCCATGATTGTACATTCGTAAAAAATCTCACTCCTCTATTAAAGAGGGAGCTGGTTGATAAGTTGGTGTCCCAGGATTTTAAGTTCTTCAAGTGATTTCTGCTTCCAAACACCCCCCTTGCCGAATGTCACAATCACGTGATTCAATGAAGGATTTGCAATCAAATATAATACAGTAAAGTCTCGTTATATCGATATTCAAGGGAGTCCGAAAAAATATCGATATAACCGGGACTATCGATATATCCGACCCTGTTTGCATGTAATTTTCTCCGTGCGTGCATAGAAATAGTATCGATATAACCGGGACTATCGATATATCCGATATCGATATAACGAGACTTTACTGTATATGTGTTTATGTCATATCGTTTTTAACGACAAAGCAGATAGGGAAGCTTTGGCTACATCTGACAATCCTGACTCAATATCGAGCTGGCTATCTTGTTATCTAGCTGGCTACCCTCGCTGGATAGCTATCTAGCTATTAGCTATATAGTTAGCTAGGTATCTAGCTAGCTCGGTATCTAGCTAACTAGCTCTGACATCATATCACTTTTAACGACAAAGCAAATAGGGAAGATTTGGCTACATCTGACAATCCTGACTCAATATCTAGCTGGCTATCTAGTTATCTAGCTAGCTAGCTAGATACCTAGCTAGCTACCTAGCTGGCTACCTCACTGGCTATTAGCTATATAGCTCGCTATGTATCTAGATAGCTCTCAATTAACTATATATTAGCTGGCTAGCTAGCTTCCTTTCTATCTATTTGAGCTATTCCGGGGTGAGGCGCGGAATAGCTGGCGCGTGTGGCTGCCGCTGCACACCTACAGAAAAAAATCCTGTGACTGTCAAATGACCTTGAGAGTTTTGAAAGGCGCTTATGAATGAAATGTATTATTATTATTATTATTATTACTACTATGATTATTATTCATGAATTGCACTTTATGGGATGCACCGGGCAGATTCCAATGAAAAAGAAAAAGTATGAAAATAAACCCCCACGCACCCTTTTTGAAAAACACTCTGCCTGTTGTCCAAGGCGCCATTCGTCAATGATATGGGCCGGTTATCAAGGAGCAGACTGTTAGAGAGCAGGGAAGTCAGGGACAATTAGAAGATGTCTGATTTACGGCGCGCAATAAAAAAACAGCTCTCGGCTCGGCAGGGCGGGTCAGATTAAGTCCTTGTGTGCGCACCATCGGACGAGCTGATGTGACAGAGTTTGACGGATATCCGAGGCGGGGTGTTGGCAATCATTTCTCCCAGCATCATTCCTCCCGTTGCTGCTCGCGGCGCAGATGTTTTCAACCCCATCCCAAGGCATGCTCGCGTCATGGGCCCGAGCGCCACACGCATCCTGGCGCCAGCTGTTCCGCCGGGTTCGTGGGACGTGCGAGATGCCTCTATTAGAGCGCGGCGAATCTCCGCAGAGGTGAAAGAGGGAGACAGAAGGAGAGAGAGAGAGAGAGTGACAGAGTAGTGGAGACTGACAGAGAGGGTGAGAGAGAGAGAGAGAGAGTGAGAGTGGTGGAGAGAGAGAGAGGGAGAGAGAGAGAGAGAGAGTGACAGAGAGTGACAGAGAGAGAGAGAGAGACCGAGTGGTAGGGCATGACAGAGACGGTGAGAGAGAGAGTGACAGAGAGAAAGAGAGAGAGACTGAGAAAATGACAGAGACACAGAGAGAGAGAGTGACGAAGAGTGTCAGAGTGACAGGGAGAGTTAGAGAGAGAGTGGCAGAGAGTGGCGGAGTGACAGAGAGAGTTAGAGAGAGTGGCAGAGAGTGAGAGTGAAAGTAACATTGAGAGTGACAGAGAGAGTGACTGAGTGTGAGAGAGTGACAGGGAGAGTTAGAGAAGGATTTAGAGTAAGAGAGGGTGACAGAGAGAATGAGAGTCACAGTGAGAGGGAGTGAGCAAGTGTCACAGCGTAACAAAGAGGGATCGTGGCAGAGAAAGTAAGAGTGAGAGTCACAGTGAGAGTGACAGAGGGAGTGAGCAAGTGACACAGAGAGACAGAGAGACTGACAGAGAGAGTGTGTGACAGAGAGAGTGACAGAAAGTGTCAGAGTGACCAAGAGAGTGAGAGAGAATGGCAGAGACAGAAAGAGAGTGACAGAGAGAGAGTGTGACAGACAGAGAGAGTGACAGAAAGTGTCAGAGACTGACCAAGAGAGTGAGAGAGAATGGCAGAGACAGACACAGAGTGACAGAGAGTGTGTGACAGACAGAGAGAGTGACAGAAAGTGTCAGAGTGACCAAGAGAGTGAGAGAGAATGGCAGAGACAGACAGAGAGTGACAGAAAGTGTCAGAGTGTGACCAAGAGAGTGAGAGAGAATGGCGGAGACAGACAGAGAGAGAGAGTGTGACAGACAGAGAGAGTGACATAAAGTGTCAGAGTGACCAAGAGAGTGAGAGAGAATGGCAGAGACAGACAGAGAGTGACAGAGAAAGTTACAGTGACAGAGAGGACAAAGAGTGACACAGAGAGAGTGACACAGAGAGAGAGAGTGACAGTGACAGAAAGTGACAGACAGAGAGAGCGAGAGAGAGAGAGAGGGAGGGAGATGGAGATTGAGTGACAAAGTGCGAGTGAGAGAGTGAAAAAGAGAGAGAGAGAGAGAGAGAGAGAGAGAGAGAGAGAGAGTGACAGATATGGAAAAGATAAGTGAATGAACAGTGATACCCAAAACACACTCCTCGTGTTCAATCTCTCCACAAGACATACGAGTCCCTCTTGTTCAAGTCAACCCATGGAGGCAGCTGAAAGACAAAGCTGACGGCAGAATGTGGCCGAAAATGAAAGAATCATCCACGCCGGCTCGTGTAACCACGGGAGAGTCATTGACATTCCGGCCATTTCTCAATTTTTTTTCCGTCAGACACTAACAAGGGGTCGAAGCAAGGAGAGAAAGATGTTGGAGAGCAAAATGAATAATCACCCCCAGTTCCCCCACACCGGATCGCTTTCCATCTTCACTTCTGGCAAGACATTCTTCACATTTTTTCGTTTTTTTTTTTCCCGTTACCCGATCGCACTCGAACTCCAGCTGTCAGTCGATTTTGCACTCCCCATAAGACGTTTGAGACATTTCTGGTTGCTGATTTTTGAGTCAAAGCGTGAAAGAGGAGATTAAAAATAAAAATAAAAAAGTATGTTCATCTGTGGTGCTAAATCCCCTTCAAATACAATCTGGACATTTTTGGATCGCACTTTTTGAATCAAAACGGAGAGTGGCCGCGTAGAGGGGGTGGGCGGGTTGAAAAAAGAGGCTATGAACAACAAACCACTAAATTTTCCACTGGTCAGCTGCTCTGGAGTCTCTGCGAGAAATTCTAAACATTTCAGGATCATGCTTCTTTTTGTCAAAGCAACAAGGAGGGGGGGGGGGGGGGGCTCAAAGGTTAAGCTGGGGGCGAATCGGGGGCCGGGGGGGGGGGGGTTAAAGAAAATGAACATTCAAGTGCCCCCACTGTGTCACTTTACGGCTTCATTTTAAGACTAGAAAGTTTCTCTGTGAGACTTTCTGGACATTTTGGAATTTCTGTGATTGTTTAGTCAAAATGAAGAGTGGGGAAAAATGAACCCCAGTTTAC
>NC_142742.1:3755000-3775000 GCF_051943395.1 Hippocampus bargibanti | reverse complement strand
ACACTGGACTTAATCCTCAGGTGAGCAGCTGCTATTTGCGAGTACGCATTCAGGCTTGTGGTTTTAACTTTGTTGCGCTGGTCACCTGGAGGCCGATCGTTCAAATAAGCGATTCTGAAAGTGTTACGTCTGTCGCGGTAGTAGTACACCGGCTGCCCCTTGTGACTAATTACATTTTTAATGCGGTTCTACTAACGAAATACTGTATTTAGTGTATAAGGCGCACCGGAGTATAAGGTGTGTATGTTCCAGGTTTTTCCATTTACAGTGATACCTTGGCTTACGGAATTAATTAGTTCGCCAGACAGTGTGTAAGGCGAAAAGTGTGTATCCCAAAAATTAATTTCCCATAGGAAACGATTAATATGAGAATAATCCGTTCCCAGGTCCCCATAAAACATGATTCTCTACTAAATAAGCCTTAAAACTACACAAAAATATACCTTATTTTATGTATAATAAATGTGCTATGGTATTATAATTAATAATAATGGTAATATAAAGAAATAAACTGTACTGTATAATAAAGTCATTTTATTTACCTTTGTGATGGTCGTTGATGGCTGGAATGGAATGGAGTGGCCGGTTTCATCAGCATGAAACACTTGATGAGGAACGTAACCGTCTTCTTTCACCATCTTGAGGAATGATCCCTTGTAGGTGCTTTCTTTGTGGTAATTTTATCTAGTTCCTCATCAATTGTGTTCTGCTTAGCTGGGTTGACAGCTTTTTGCATCATGCCCCCCCCCCCAAGTTAAATCACATGATAATAATAATACATTTCATTTATAAGCGCCTTTCAAAACTCTCAAGGTTACTTTACAGTCACTGGATCAGTTTTCCTGTGGGTGAGCAGCGGCAGCCTAATGCGCCAGCGTTCACTCAACCCGGAATAACTAAAATAAATAAAAAGCTAGCTAGCTAGCTATTAGATAGGTAATAGATAGCCAGTTAGCTATCTAGCTAGCTAATAGATAGCCAGATAACTATCTAGCTAATAGATAGCTAGCTAGCAAATAGGCAGATAGCTAGCTAGATCGTTAATATATAGCTAATAGATAGCCAGCTCGCTAATGTAAGTCGAATCCGTAGAAACAACTCCATTTCTATCCTAATGGTGCGCTGATTTTCGCCATTTTCCCGCTGAGTAAAAATGTCGTTTTTAGACCGATGGGGGCGCCTGTAACATACAGTAAAGTCTCGTTATATCGATATCGGATATATCGATAGTCCCGGTTATATCGATACTATTTCTATGCACGCACGGAGAAAATTACATGCAAACAGGGTTGGATATATCGATAGTCCCGGTTATATCGATATTTTTTCGGACTCCCTTGAATATCGATATAACGAGACTTTACTGTATTATTGTCAAGACATCATTTAGGAATGTTTTCAACTTTACCGATCTTATCAGTTGAATTTCACACCGTCTCCTCCAATCACACACCCGCAGCGAACACCCTGTTGCCCGCAGTCTTGTATGTGACGACTGATTAGCGGGGGGGGGGTGAGGCTGACGACGAGTGTTGCACATTTTAATCCCAGCCAGAAGAGAAAATGTTTCTATCTTTTAGTGAAACCCACCTCGGTATCATCCTCATTAGCCCACTTTTTTTTTTTTAACCCAGACTTTAATGGCCCCCGAGCACTGAATAGTCTCCCTCCTTTTCTTCGCCTGGCTTATTTTCTCTTCATTATCTCCTCCACACCTCTCGACTCAAAGCGAGCGATGCGATGTGGACTAAGTGACATCACGGCGTCGGGAGGATGAGGTCATACTCCGCAGGTGCATCTTTTAAGCGGTGGTCTCGGGTGGGCTAACGTGGCAAAGTCATGGCATTATCTCAGCGATGATGGCGGCTTTGACCTCGTTTATCGAGCGGATGACGTATAACCGACCTGAAAGGAATCAGCATGCACAGGGGTGCGCTTAATTCGGTTTACAGCCGAAATATGGCCGATTAAATAAATAATAATAATAATAATAATAATCATACATTTCATTTCTAAGCACCTTTCAAAACTCTCAAGGTAACTTTACAGTCACAGGATAAGTTTTTTTTCTGTGGGTGAGCAATGTTCACTCAACCCCAAAGTAACTCAAATAGATAGCAAGCTAGCTAGCTAGCGATTAGATAGCTAATAGCTAGCAAATAGACAATTAATAGCTAGCAAATAGATAATTAATAGCTAGCGAGTAGAAAGCTAATAGCTAGCGAATAGATAGCTATTAGCTAGCTGAGAGCTATTTTGAGTTTGGTACTGTATGTATTGCATTGTATTTTGGACAGCCACCCTCATTTCATGCTCATATAACTCCAGATCCATATAATTTAGTTATGAAGTCCTTTTTTAAAAAACATTTTCAGAATCAGAAAGCCTTTAATTAGTCCCACAATGGAGACATTTGCAATTTTGGGACATCAACTGTACCTGTATTTTATTTATTTATTATTTTTTTGTATGTACAGTGATACCTCGGTTTCCTAACAACAAAATGGCAGCCGACTGTTTTAGTCCTCTATTCCCGGCAGCAGTATTCGGTTAAAGCCATGTGATTGGTCAAGAACGCAGCAGTGAGGGGGTGGGGTTTACAGACAGAGAGAGACAGAGACAGAGAGAGAGTAAGGCCGTTAAACATTAAAAAGACAGGCAGACAACGGAGAGAGAATGAGAAAATGGATAGAAAACAGTGAAATTTGGACTCGTTTCAACTTTGATAGTTCAAAGGCAGAGTGTAGACTGCAAGGTTAAAATTCCCATCAATCAGGCTCCACAAATAACCCGCACTAGTCATCAGTTCAATTTGAAATGAAAAGACAAGCAAGGGAACCAGCTATTAATGATGTTTCTGCTTGCATCTGTTGCAATATCACAACTTCCAAGATGTACAACGCAGAGCTCTTTGAGACACTTTATGCAAAAAGCTATCCATTCAATCACGCCATCAACGACCATCACAAAGCTAAATAAAACGACTTTATTATACTGTACAGTTTATTTCTTTAATTATAATACCATAGCATATTTATTATACATAAAATAAGGTATATTGTGTGTAGTTTTACTGCTTAATTTAGTAGAACATTTTGTCTGATGGGGACCTGGGAACGGATTATTCTCATTTTAATGGTTTCCTTTGAGAAATTTATTTTTGGGATACACACTTTTCGCCTTACACGCTCTGTCTGGGAACCAATTAAGTTCGTAAGCCAAGGTATCACTGTATGCGCTTGTTTGTTTTTGCATTACTACATTACGTCACTTTATATATGACACTACCTCACTTTACATTGAGAAATTACATGTATTGTCTGTTGTCAAATGAATGTCTTTTTTAGCCACGTTATAAGTGCCTTGCACGCTGGGTCTGAGAGGATATTAATTTCATCTGTGCTGTATGTCATGCATATTAGTATATTTGACAATAAAGCTGACTTTGACTTTGAACCACTAATCTAACATTCACTGCATTTAGGTTGGGGGTGGCCCCACGTTTACCTTTCGCGAATGTCATGTCCCACCCAACAACCTGGGTTGTTGCCATTTGACATTACATGCTCAAACACGACTGAGCACATTCTACTTTGCGGGTTTGGGTGGCAGTCTATGTTAGAGGGGGGGGGGGGGGGGTTACCCTTCTTATTTTCATCTTTGGTTCAACATCCAATTGGAAACAAGGAGTTGTTTTTTTAAAAAAAAATCTCCATGTGCGGGAAGCAACCGTGGAAAAAAAAAAAAGATGATGCTTTATTTGCACACTGCGGTGCATCGAGCCGTGTCACTTTTTTTCCATGTGTTTGTTATTGTCGCATTTGCATGTCAGTCCTCACTAATGTTAACCCCCTCCCCCCCCCGCCCCCCTTTTGTGAGATTTTACTGCCAGGCTTGATGCTTATACTGACAAATAGGTCTCCAATTCCATCTCGTACCACCTCCCAAGCATTCACCTTTCAAAAATCCTCCGATTCCCTCAAAGAATACTGATCTGTCTGGATTTTTTTTTTTTTTCGGAAGGGTACGAAAATGTGAACATCTGTACTGCACAAAAGCTAATTTGCCCTTGGCCTTTCTTTTCGTCTCTGGCTTTTTTTTTCCAAAAACGAGAGAATGTGAACACCTTGAAGTCAAAACAACAATCTGTACTGCACAAAAGCAAAGCGTCCTTTTCACCAGTGGATCAGGTGATCTGCTCCAAGCTAAATGCTAAAAGCAAACACCAAGCTGTAGCATCCATTGACGAAAAAAAAGACGTAAGAACGTAGAAAATTATGTTTTATGGGAACGGATTATTCTCATTTTAATGGTTTCGTATGGGAAATTAATTTTTGGGATACACACTTTTCGCCTTACACACTCTGTCTGGGAACCAATTAAGTTCGTAAGCCGAGGTATCACTGTATGTCAATAACATAAAAGAAAATCATGGGAAAAAGAAAATGTCAACATGTCCGTTAAGCCACCATTTAGAATCAAGTCCAGACATGCTGATCATCTCCCTCCCTTTTCAAAACACACACACACACACACACACACACACACACACACACACACACACACACACACACACACACACACACACACACACACACACACACACATTCCTGTTTCAATGGTTTTGTGAGGTCCGGATAACTCCAGATAAGGAGTGAGGACCACCGTTGCTGATAAGTTTAGAGAAGAACTAGTGTTACACTAAATGTCACCCCATTTCCCACGTCAATGTCTTTTAAAATAAAGAAATAAAAAGGGGACTTGAAACTGAAATAACAGCAGGAGTGAGGTTTCTGAATGTGTACATTCAAAGTCCTCACCCCTGTGGTAAATTTGGTTAAAATATTTTATTTTTTGTGGTATGAACTTTTTCCTTTCATTAACCACACACACACACACACACACACACACACGCACACACACATATATAAACACACACAGTGAGTAACAAGTGTGTGTATCCAAGTGAAATGAAAATACACACCAAAAAAAAATCATTTTGGTTGAATTTGTGAGGACCTTTCTGAAACTTTAACAGATGCATATAGAGAGCCTTTAGAATGAAAAACTTGTGAGAACCGGCCAAAAGGTCCTCACTTGACAAAAATGTCCTCACTACGTATGGTATACAATGTAAGTGGTCCTCACAAGACTAGTCATACAAAAAAACACACACACACACACACACACACACACACACACACACACGCACACGCACACACGGACACACAAAAGGGTGATATCATCTGTACTCGCAGCCAACACATTCCACAAGGCTATTCCCTGAAAAGCGAAGGGAGTGGTAGGGCAGTCGGCGGCCATTCCCTTGAACTGACGCTCGCTCCACTCGTGCATCCAAAAACAGATGTTGAAAAACTATTTCAAACTGGTCTGACAACATTACGTCGTCAAAATAAATGATTGACAAAATCATCACTGGGAGGAGAAAAAAAAAATTGAGAAAGAGCCTGTTGCTCGAAGGTGAAGCGATCACTTGGTTCTGATTACCCCCTCCCCCGCCGGGCATCAATAAGTGCGACAAATCCCTCGGCTTAACGAACGGCGATGCGCGCAGAAGTCTTTAGAACCGGTTCCCGATAACGTGGATTTAGAGGCGTTTCTAATTGTTGATGTCGCGTTGAGTAATTGAGGGTTGGCATGTTCTGCTATCTGGCAACATGCTAGCAGTCACAGACGGTCTCGGTTAGTCCTTTTCTTCCCATCCGTGTGGCGTTTTAAAATGTATGATGCCTTAAAACTATTTGACAGTTAAATGTTTCTCATTATTTTCTCATTGCGCATGTAAATAGCAGCCTCAAAGTAAATCCATATCTTAACTAATTCATTGCCGGACGTGCAAAAATGTGTTCACTCCATTGCCAGGGTTTTTGTCATTGTCACTTCAATTCTAGGACCCACAGAATTGTAAGTTTTAGGTCTACATAAACATTCAATGCAGCCTAAGAAACCGTAGACTCTTCTTTCATCGGAAAAAAAAGAGTTAATTCATAAGTTATATGGGTCTGGAGTTATATGAGTTTGACATGAGGGTGGCTGTCGAAAATACATTGCAATACAGTGATACCTCGGTTTACGAACTTTTCGGTTTACGAACGTTTAAATTGATGAAAATTCTACCTTGGCATACAAACTATTTTTCTGGATACACACAGAGCTGCCACAATGAGTGATGTGTCATTCACGAACGAGCCCGTTCTCCTAACAAGAAAATGGCAGCCGATTGTTTCTGTCCTCTATTCCCCGCCCCCAGTCTTCAGTTAAAGCCACATGATTGGTCAAGAACGCAGCAGTGAGTGGGGGGGGGGGGGGGGTGTTAAACATTACAGAGACAGGCAGACGACAAGGAGAGAGTGAGAAAATGGATAGAGAACAGTGACATTTGGACTCGTTTCAACGTTGATAGTTCAAAGGCAGAGTGTAGACTGCAAGGTTAAAATATCCCATCAATCAGGCCCCACAAATAACCCGTACAAGCCATCTGCACACTTGATTCAAAAAGCTATCAACCCAGCTAAACAAAACACAATCGATGAGGAACAAGGTAAAATTATCGCAGAGAACACACCTACAAGAAATCATTCCTCAAGATGATGAAAGAAGAAGGCTACGTTCCTCATCAGGTGTTTAATGCTGAGGAAACCGGCCACTACATTCCATCAAGCCATCACAAAGGTAAATAAAATGACTTTATTATATAGTACAGTATATTTCTTTAATTATAATACCATAACACATTTATTATCCATAAAATAAGGTATATTTTGTGTAGTTTTAAGGCTACACAAATTTAAATTTACAAATTTTAATTTTAATTTGTAATTTAAATTTAAATTTTTAAAATTTTACATTTGAAAGTAGAAAATTATGGTTTATGGCAGGGGTGTCAAAGTCATTTTTTGCCGCGGGCCACATTGTAGGGTTTCCTCTCGAGGGCCGTTATGAATTTGGGGAACCCATTAGAATGTTTAAATCCCTTCAAATATTACATATTGAGCAAACAGCAAATTAATTAATAACTCGTTTTCAAATCTGAAGTCAAGAATAATGACTTTTATTGTGGTTGACATCCAAAAATATGAAATTTTGGCTCAGATTTTAGCAATCATCATGCAATTTAACAAGTTTGATTTGCTTTCGCGGGCCGAAAAAAATGATGTGGCGGGCCTTGACTTTGACACCTGTGGTTTATGGGGACCTGGGAACGGATTATTCTCATTTTAATGGTTTCCTATGGGAAATTAATTTTTGGCATACACACTTTTCGCCTTACACACTCTGTGTGGGAACCAATTAAGTTCGTAAGCCAAGGTATCACTGTATTTCGCAATTTCCCATGGCACATATGTGAAATGGAATCAACAGCCTATCCCTCAATTTACAGCACAAACTTAGCGTTGTGATATCATAACAGGATTTGAACAACTCAAAGCCTCAACGGAAAAGCGCCTGGTAATCTAGAGGCACACACAAACGCGTGCAAACATTCATTTTAGCGGCGGAGGGAGGGTGTGATTAAGGGAGATTTCAAACCGCAAGAGGAGAGAGGTTAGAGTGTTTGAGGTTTTACAAGTAATCATTTGTGATTCTTAGGATAGATAACTCTGTCCACACTACTGCTTTTTGATTGTTTTCTTTCAATAGCGCATCTGACATGGCCACACGCAATTTGTATGGCTTCAAAAATCACGGCTGGGAATAAAAAATACATAAATGAATGAATAAATGCCTTGCCTGAAAGAAAGCACTTGGGACTTACTCGACTTTAGAAATTAATTGGTTCTCGAAGAAGTTTGTAAGTAAAGAGGCGTTTTCCATGTAAAAGTATTAATCCGTTCCAAGCCATCTCTAAAATTCGGAGAAAATTGTTTTGTGAAGAATAGAGCGTGATATCAATCAGGATGTATTTTATTGAATTGTGAAATATGTCAAAAAAATATTCATTTATCTTAAATTAAAAAATAAATAAAAAGCATTTAACTTTTAACTCATTTACTGCCATTCCTGAGACTGTAAAGTGTCCTTGGGAGTTCTGAAAGGCGCTTATAAATTAAATGTATTATTATTATTATTATTATTATTATTATTATTATTATCATGATTATCATTATTATCATCATTATCATTATTATCATCATTATCATTATTATCATCATTGATTGAAATTGAAAATATGACGTGGAGCGCCATTCCCGAATTTGTTCGTTTTTTTTTTCATGCTTTGGTGCTGATAAAGCGCTGGCCATGGCCTCTGGCAATGTTTTTTTCCTTCCACGAGGGGGCAGTATTTCCCTGTTTTCTATGTTAGCGCTTTGTTACAGCTTCAGCTGTTGTTAAAGCACTATACAAAGCAATAGGTATGTATTGCATTGTATTTTGGACAGCAGCCCTCATTTCAAGCTCATATAACTCCAGAATCATATAATTCAGGAATGAACTTTTTTTCTGATGAAAAAAGAGATGATAATAATAATAATAATAATAATAATACATTTCATTTATAAGCGCCTTTCAAAACTCTCAAGGTTACATTACGGTCACAGGATATGTTTTTCTGCGGGTGAGGAGCGGCAGCCACACGCGCCAGCGTTCACTCAACCCGGAAGTAACTCAAATAGATAGAAAGCTAACTAGCTAGCTAGCCAATCATTAGCCAGCAGATACCTAGCTAGATAGCCTGCTAGTTAGCGGGCCAGCTAAATAGTGTATAGCAAGATACATAGCTTGATAGCTAGCCAGAAAGCTAGTAGCTAGCAAGTTGCTAGCAAATGACAATTCTTTTCCAAAATGGAGAAAAAGAAATGCTTCCTCTCTCTCCTCCTCCTCTCAAATAAAGCAAGAGAAGCTATTCACCCAGAAAACATGTTAAAAAATAGTCATTCGGCCAGCCGGCGCACTTTCTGTACTGGGATAATTGGACGCATGCCGACATGAGCACGATGACAATTCCTTGTTAATGCTGTTAAAAATAAATAGATGCCTTCCTTTAATAAGCCACCAGGATTAATTTGCAAAAGGGGGGAAAAAGGGGCCTTGTGTAAAAGTGCCCATTCAAGCAGCTGATGTAAGGTTGCTTCGTTAAGATAATTGGATGGATGAAGATGTCAGCACATTGAAAAACCGGCCCATATCACCCCTTCCAAAAAATGCCTGTCTGCGTTCACAGGCATTGCATTTTTTTTTCTCTGTAAGATAATTTGAGACGTTTAATTTCATACCCCTTTTGTTCAAATCTATCTCGTTTGGGTCCTTAAGAGACTGGAGGCAAATACGCAAAGCGATAATGGCCCACTTGAGACTCGGTGGCATTGTCGTTATTAGTCTGCCTCTTAAAATTTGTACCAAAAAGAATATGGATGGATGGATATATGGATAGCTAGCTAGAGAGCTAGCTAGAGGACTAGAGAGCTAGCTATAAAGCTAGAGAGAGCGAGAGGACTAGAGAGCTAGCTATAAAGCTAGAGAGATAGCTGGAGAGTGAGCTAGGTAGAGAAATCTAGCTAGAGAGAGTGAGAGAGAGAGAGCTAGCTAAAGCGACAGCGCTATCTAGAGAGACAGAGCGAGCTAGAGAGAGAGAGAGAGAGAGAGCAAGCTGGAAAGAGAGAGAGCAAGCTGGAGAGAGAGAGCTAGCTGGAGAGAGCTAGCTAGAGAGATAGCTAGTTAGAGAGAGATAGAGCCAGCTAGAGAGAGCTAGCTAGAGAGAGAGAGAGCTAGCTAAACAGAGAGAAGGCTAGCTAGATATAGAGAGAGACCTAGCTAGACAGAGAGAACTAGCTAGACAGAGAGAATGCTAGCTAGACAGAGAGCTAGCTAGAGAGAGAGAGCTAGCTAGACAGAGAGCGCTCGCTAAACAGAGAGAAGGCTAGCTAGACAGAGAGAGACCTACCTAGACAGAGAGAGAGAGCTAGCTAGACAGAGAGAGAGCTAGCTAGACAGAGAGCTAGCTAGAGAGAGAGAGCTAGCTAGACAGAGAGCGCTCGCTAAACAGAGAGAAGGCTAGCTAGACAGACAGAGACCTAGCTAGACAGAGAGAGCTACCTAGACACAGAGAGAGAGCTAGCTAGACAGAGAGAGAGCTAGCTAGACAGAGAGAGAGAGCTAGCTAGACAGAGAGCTAGCTAGAGAGAGAGAGAGAAAGCTAGAGAGAGGAAGAGGGAATTAGCTAGAGAGACAACTAGCTAATATGCTCCAGCCTTCATTAAAGCCATCGCCATAACTTTGATGAATCACTTGGGCTCGAGGCCCTTGCTACTTTCACAGTATTATATAAAAAAAAAAACTAAGTTGAAAATCGCATGCCCCCCCCCCCCCCTCACAAATATCCTCTTCTACCTACCCCCCCCCCCCCCCCCCCCCCCCCCCCCTCAACTCCCTTGATGGCCTTCCTCCACTTCCTCTTCGCCAAACCATGCCGAGTTTCTGCAGGGGTACGCAAGCCAAGAATGGGAAGGGAAATGTCATCGCCGATTTAATAAGCATAGTTCCGTAACCCATCCCCCCCCCCCCCACCCTACACCCCCACCACCTTTACGCACACTCACATAAGCGAACGGTGCACTCTAGGGGAGCTTTAGGAATGGTGTTAATGTCATCACAGGAATCTCGACAATGCACCGAGCTCCCGTTTTACTTCCTCCCCCCCCCCCACCTTATATCTGAGGACAAGATTGATGGCATTTACAGTTTTGATCCCCCCCCAGCACTCCCTCTATCCCCCATTCTGGGATCGTGGGTGCGTTTGGTTCCTTGCCCAGGATCTCCCTGCTGACGTTGGATTTAGGACTGACTCATTGTGATCCACCCTCCCCCACCTCCTCCCATCCATATTTTTTTTCCCAATTGTTTGACTTGCATCCATTTTGTTAACTGTGATCTCCAAGATTTAATTACATGTGGTCCAGGATTTGATGATCGGATTTGAGGATTTGTGGAGTTCATGGAAGCGCACTGGTTTATTAGTTTTTGTTTGTACAGTGATACCTCAGCTCACGAACTAAATTGGTTACCAAAAAGTGTGTGTAAGGCGAAAAGTTTGTGTGCCGAATATTCATTCCCCATAAGAAACCATTAAAAATGAGAATAATGCGTTCCCAGGTCCCCATAAAAGCTACTTTTCTACTTTTTTCTAAGCCTTAAAATTATTCTCAGAATCTTGATTTGAATCTTAAAATTCTGACATTAAAGTCAGAATTCTCACATTAAAGTCTGAATTCTGAGCTAAAAGTCCTGCCAAATGTCGTCCGTTTCGTATTGTTTCCCTGTCTGCAGCTCACATACGTGAGACGTACTGTATCAAGGCTCTTTTTTCTCGTTTTTATAAATGAAGTTCCCCCTCGCTTGTCGTGCAGGCAATGCTGCCACCTCTCGGCCGGAAGTGGAACTGCAGTCCATTTTATTATCTCCTCTTTTCGGCTATGCCACTCGGCGGGAACAAAGTCATTAATTTAAATAGCGTCCTCTTGTTTTAATTCTCTGTTTTAAACGCGACCGTTAGCTTATTGATTAACCTTTTTTGTCACGTGCAATTATCTGTGCTATTTGCTCATCTCTCTCTTTCTGTCTCTTTCGCTCTCTCACTATTTCTCTCCGTCACTTTCTGACACTCTCTTGCAATCTCTCTCTCTCACCCTCTCTCACCCTCCATCACTTGCTCTGTCACTGTCTCTCTCTCTCTGTCACTTTCTGTCACTCTTTGTGACTCTCCATATCTCTCTCACTCTGTCTGTCACTCTCAATTTCTCTCACTCACTCCCTCTCTCTGTCACTCTCACTCACTCTCTCTCCCAATATCTCTCACTCTCTCTTCATCACTTTCTGTCACTCTCTGTCTCTCTCACTGTCACTCTCTCTGTGTGTCACTCTCTCTGTCACTCTGTGACTCTCTCACTGTCACTTTCTCTCTCACTCTCTGTCTCTCTCACTCACTCTTTCTCTACCTGTCATGTTCTGCCACTCTCTCACTCTCTCTTCATCACTTTCTGTCACTCTCTGTCTCTCTCACTGTCACTCTCTCTGTGTGTCACTCTCTCTGTCACTCTGTGACTCTCACTGTCACTTTCTCTCTCACTCTCTGTCTCTCTCACTCACTGTTTCTCTACCTGTCATGTTCTGCCACTCTCTCACTCTCTCTTCATCACTTTCTGTCACTCCCTGTCTCTCTTTCTCTCTCTCTCTGTCACTTTCTGTCACTCTCTCTGTGTGTCACTCTCTCTGTCACTCTTTGTGACTCTCTCTATATCTCTCACACTCTGTCACTTTCTCTCTCTCTCTCTCTCTCTCTCAATTTCTCTCTCTCTCTCGCTCTCTCTGTCACTCGTTGTCCTCTCTCTCACTCCCTGTCACTCTCTCACTTTGTCCTCTCTCTCTGTCTCTCTCAGCAGGAAGTTCTATTACATCACTCTACTGAGGGACCCGGTGTCGCGCTATCTCAGCGAGTGGCGACACGTTCAGCGGGGGGCCACATGGAAGACCTCTCTTCACATGTGCGACGGGCGCACGCCCACTCCAGAGGAACTTCCTTCCTGCTACGAGGGCTCCGACTGGTCGGGGTGCACCCTGCAGCAGTTCATGGACTGTCCCTACAACCTGGCCAACAACCGACAGGTGAAGCCATGTTGACATTAATCAAGAATGGTTGAGGGATAATGTGAGATTCGGAACGCAAGGATTGACCCCCCCAATGTTTATTTTCCGCATTGTGGCCTGATGATGACCCTTTTTGACACATATTGGGGTATTTATGACCCAACGCTTTTTCTTCTAGGTGCGCATGTTGGCCGACCTGAGTCTGGTGGGCTGCTACAACATGTCCACCGTGCCGGAAAAGAAGCGAGCTCAGCTCCTCCTGGAGTCGGCGAAGAAGAACCTACGAGACATGGCCTTCTTCGGACTGACGGAGTACCAGCGCAAAACTCAGTTCCTGTTTGAGCGAACCTTTAGATTGCGCTTCATTCGGCCATTCATGCAGTACAACAGCACCAGGGCCGCTGGGGTGGATTTGGACAACACGACGGTTTGTACTTTTGGAACTCATTTAGAGCTAACTTTTTGGACTTTAATATGTTTGTACTTTACAATCCAAAAAGGCTAGTTGGTTCAACCATAGAGAACCAAAGAAATTTCCATCGGGTTAAAAAAAAATCATATTGGATTGGATTAGCCTTTATTCGTCTCGCAGTGGAGACATTTACATTTCACAGCAGCAAAAAGGAATAGGAAAGGAAAGAAAGAGATAGAAAAACAAAATACAGGAGCTTAGCTGGGCTCTCGTTTTAAATTTCCCCCATGAACCCCCACCCCAGGTGCAGCGTATCGAAGAGCTTAACGAGCTGGACATGGAGCTATACGACTACGCCCGGGACCTTTTCCAGCAGCGCTACCAGTACACCAGGCAGCTGGAGCGCCGGCTGCAACGCATCAAGAACCACCTGCAACAGAGCCACCGGGGCCTTGGCCTCAGCCTGTGGCCCTCGGCTCACCGCCACCCCTCGGAACCCCACCGGGGCCGGGAGCGGAACGACGTCGGCGACGAAGAAGAAGGCGGCGGCCGGACGGAGGAGGTGGCCGGCGGCGGTCGCCTCCCCACCGAGGACTACATGAGCCAGATCATCAACCGCTGGTAGCGATCAAAACGCCGATCCTCAGACTGCTTTTGCATTTCAAGTGACCGTTTAAAAAAAAAAAAAAAGCAATCGGGTTGCGCCGTTGCTATGGCAACCGTGGACTGGCTGGCTCGGGTTCGCCCATTTAGGAGCGCTCGCCCGTTGCCCCGCCCCCCACTGAGTTCCTCCGCGTCTCTCGCCGTTATTAGCGACTGAGGTTTATTTTTAAAACGCGCTGACACGCAACTTTCTCTTCCTCGAACATGTGAATTCATTGGAATCAAGTGGCAAAGGATCCGTCTATTTCCTGGACGCGGTTCTCCAAAGCCACACGGTTCACTCTAAGGACCATTTCAGCTCATTGTGTACAACCCCCCCGTTTGTGTGTGTGTGTGTGTGTGTGTGTGTGTCTGTGTGCGCGTGTTATTTTTGTTTTGCAGAATTGTAATAACACTGAGACCAACATGGCTGCCCGGGTACTTTTGATTCTAGAAATCCTTTTTAAACTTTATTGTATTCAATGTCCTTAAGGTGCATATACTCGTGCGCTGTTTATCCTCACTAAGACAATTAAATGCATTAGGGTTGAAAAAAAATAGCCAAAAAAAGTCCAACTTCCTTTTATTTTGGTAGACAACATTAGAGTGGGACCGAATGTTCTCTGGCGGGGTCCACAAAGGGCCCGCACACCACTTGTTGGATATTTCAATTCGGATTAGGCTTTATTAGTCTCGCAAGTGGAGAAATTTACATTCCACAGCAGCAAAGTGATGAAAGGAAGAAGTAGAAAAATAAAACACAGGAGCTGCTGTTAAGGCAGCTACTCTCGCGGCGCCATCTTGAAGTCAAAAACAAACCAAAAAAAATAAACGACGTGACACAACACAAAAGTCGTTCAATTTTAAGCACTTTTCTGCACCCTCTTTGTTGGATGAAGCAGTTGAAAGAGGAGAGGATCAAAGCGACCTTTTCACCAGTGGAACATCATGGTAAAATGCGCATGTCTACTACAAGCTAAATGTTGAAAGCAAACACCAAGCTGTAGCATCCATTGACCAAAACAGATTGTTTCACATCTCCTCCCCCTACATAAATCCGCTTCAATTCCAAGCAGCGACAATTCCGCGTACGCATCGCCGCCCAGCGCAGACGCTCTTTTCTTGTCAGTGCAGACAGAAAAAAAAGTTGAGCCAAACAAAAGAAAAAGGGGAAAAAAATGCCAGGCGATCAATTAAAGACTTGATCCGCCACGGTGACCGATTCTACCTGTCTCGTATCTGCAGTTTAAGGCCTTCGCCGTGGCTCCGACCGGCGTGAGCCGAGCTAATTGGCTGTCAAGAGTCTGCAGGTGAAACCGTAGAGAGAGAAAGAGAGAAAGAAAAGCTCGCTCCCTCCACGTCAGCGCCGGGCTTCGGTACGTTGGACACGGCTGCTCGGATGCTGACAAAACCAAAAGGAGATATCTAGAAAGCCATTTGAAAGCGTTTATCCGATATCCAGTCGACTAGATGCTAACTAGAAGCTAACTAGAAGCTAACTAGAAGCCCCTGATTGAACAACCTTATGACAGCAAGAAAACGTTTCACTCCAACCGGTTACGACGTATGTGTAAGACGAAAAAGTTCGTCTTCCAAACATTCATTTCCCATAAGAAACCATTAAAATGAGAATAATCCGTTCCCAGGTCCCCATAAAATGTAATTTTCTACTAAATAATTTTTTCAACACCAGTTGGCTAACACGTTCCAAGTGAGCCAAAAGTTTTTTTACTCATTGATATCAGTACTGACCAGATCTATTTTGAAAAAGTCACTAGTAGCTGTACAGATACTGTATATTTTGTTCCTCTCCTCTTTCATCATGTCACAAACAAGGTTATACATTGCCGACATAGATGAGAAAAGCACGAGCGTCATTATTTGTCTGCTATTTTTCATAATTTTGCCACGCCCCTTCGTTTCCGTAAATTGATTGACAGTTAACATTCTGCATTTTAATTTTAAAGTTACAGTAAAGTCTCGTTATATCGATATCGGATATATCGATAGTCCCGGTTATATCGATACTATTTCTATGCACGCACGGAGAAAATTACATGTGCGCAGGGTCGGATATATCGATAGTCCCGGTTATATCGATATTTTTCGGACTCCCTAGAATATCGATATAACGAGACTTTACTGTATTTTTTTTCGTGTGTGTTTGTGGTGTGTGTGTGTAAATAAATATGTACAGTACGCCTCCTACTGGTGTATGTTTATGCCTTTGTAAATAGTGTGATTGACCGAATGAGGTGCCGATTTTCATAACTCATGATCATTTTGTTGTTTGATCGTCCACGGCGGGCAAGCCCGCTGCCGTTGCGACCAATCCGAAGCTCACGCCTTCCCATGTCAGGTGATTGTATTGTTATTTATGTTTGACAAATCTATCGATCCCCCCCCTCCCATCCCCCATCCCGTTTGCATGTGTTCAGGATTCAAAAAGGACAGGGTTGATGGCATTATTGAAGAATTTATGACTACTTTCGCACATTTTATTTCATCTAGGTTTCTCTGTACCTCATCAAATTAATACCTGTATTATTATTATTATATAGATATATATATATTTTTTTTGGGGGGGGGGGCGAAAAAAAAATCACTGGATGAACTGGGCTGACTTTTTTTCTGTTTTTTTTTTTTTTTTTTTTTTCAAATGAAGTCATCGGTATTAAATCCAGATTTGTGGAAGTAAATCCAAATCGCAAATGTGTGTGCATGCCATAAAAAGTGCCACGGTGGGTTAATTTGGGATAGAAACAAAATTGTTGGAAATGAACATGGCAGCTTTGCAAGTTATTTTACAGACGCTTTATTTTGTATTATTTAAATCCAGATTTCTCAATGGTGGAAAAGTGAAGTTAAGTGGTTTTACTTTTTTTTGTTTGTTTTTTGTTTGTTTGAAGATGACAAAGAAACAGTCGCACAAAAATGTAGACACAAAAATAAGCAACAAAATGTTATGACGACATTCCGCCCTTAAAATAAATGTTGACTTCATTTTTTTATGGTTTAACACATTGCCCACCTCATCTAAATAAATAAATGTTCAATTTGTTCATAAATAAATAAAAATATAAATACATACATATTCAATTTTTATGAATGTGTGAAAATAATAAAGAAAGAAATACAAGAATAATAAATAGAATACTGAATAAATGAATGACAAAATAAATGCAAAAATAATTCAATCAATAAAAATAATCATAAAGAAATGCATGACTAATAATTAAATCAATACAATTCTTTATAAATAAATGACTAAATAAATACAAAATTAAATTAATGAATGACTGAATGAATAAAGGTCTCAAGGCACCACAGTATGATTAATAAATCAAAATAAATAAATACATAAATATTCAATTGTAACGAATACATTAAAATAATAATAAATAAAGAAATACAAGAATAATAAATAAATAAAATACTGAATACATAAATGAATAAAGGGATGACTAAATAAATGAATGAATCAATAAAAATAATAATAAAGAAATACATTAATAATAAAAAGAAATAAAATACTGAATAAAGAAATGAATGACTAAATATATACAAAATAAATGAACAAAAATTCTAATAAATTAAGAAATACTATAATAAATCAATAAAATACGGACTGAATAAATGAATGACTAAATAAATAAATGAATGAATAAAGGTCTCAAGGCACCACAGTATGATTGTTCTGACGCCAAACTCCCACATTAATTTCACTGAAATGATTCCATAATGATGTCTTAACAATTTTCTATTGTGACAGCAAAGTTGTTATCGTCTTTTTTTTTTTGTTTTACATGTTTTTTTTTTTTGGGGTTGTTTATCGAGACTTTGTTGAAATTGCCAATCCTTCTCAGGCTCTTCCTGTATGCGTACTCTTCATCGCCCATTCTGACTCCGGTTCAGATTGCAACTATGACACATCAAGCTACCAATTAAAAAAAAAGATTTCATTTTTTTTACAGACTTTGACTGTGTCGTGCTTGTTGCATGTTGTCGTCTGCTGACGGCCTCTCACGCAAATACGACACCAACCACGATTCTACTCGTTTTACGAACCCCTCGGCTTACGAACTTTTCGGTTTACATTCGGTTTAAATTTATGAAAATTTTACCTTGGCATACGAACTTTTTTCGTACTCAATGAGTGATGTGTCGTTCGCGAACGAGCCCGTTCTTCGAACAACAAAATGGCAGCAGACTGTTTTTG
Source organism: Hippocampus bargibanti (assembly GCF_051943395.1). NCBI lineage: Eukaryota > Metazoa > Chordata > Actinopteri > Syngnathiformes > Syngnathidae > Hippocampus > Hippocampus bargibanti. The sequence goes on along the minus strand of NC_142742.1, from coordinate 3,757,124 downwards.
TCTTCTATTACTTTGATGACAGGCAGAGTGTAGTCTGCAAGGTTAAAATATCCCACCAATCAAACTCCATAAACAACCCGTGCAAGTCATCTGTACACTTGATGCAAAAAGCTATCAACCCAGCTAAACAGAACACAATTGATGAGGAACTAGATAAAATTATCACAGAGAAAGCACCTACAATGGATCATTCCTCAAGAAGGTAACGTTCCTCATCAAGTGTTTAATGCCACTCCATTCCATCAAGCCATCAACGACCATCACAAAGGTAAATAAAACGACTTTATTATACAGTATAGTTTATTTCTTTAATTATAATACCATAGCACGTTTATTATACATAAAATAAGGTATATTTTGTGTAGTTTTAAGGCTTAGAAAATTAGAAAGTAGAAAATTATGTTTAATGGGGACCTGGGAACGGATTATTCTAATTGTAATGGTTTCCTATGGGAAATTAATTTTTGGGATACACACTTTTCGCCTTACACACTCTGTATGGGAACCAATTAGGATCGTAAGCCAAGTTATCACTGTATATGGGCGACTCGCCGTCCGTACGTCGTATCAAATTATAAATTGCATATTGGCATCGCCATCTGCTGCATCCCGAATGCAGAGGCCTTCTCTAATGAATACAAAGCGCACACTGACGTCCACTAAATGATGATGATGATGACGGTCTATCATGGATGGAGATAAATCATCAATGAAAAGCTTTTTACTGTCATTGCCCGGCTGGCACCGGATGAGGAATGTTGGCTGAACTCAGTTAGCATTTTTTGGCATCTGCGCCGACGTTCAACAGCAAATCTAGATTAGTTTAGCGATAGCTAGGAATAGGCTTGTAGGAAACCAAAAAGAAAATAAGTATTTTGTTGGGTTGTTGGAAAGTGTCAGGCATGTGATTCTAAAAGTTAAATAAAGTTATTTTCAAAGTAAAATAATAATAATAATACAAAACACTCGCTAACAGCTAATCATACTACTCATCAACAATTTAGTCATACAAATGTCATCCAAAACGGAACCAGATAGATACCTAGATAGATAGCAATATAACAAGCTAGTTAGCTACAGTAGCTAGATAGCTATATAGCTAGATAGATAGCGGTATAACCTTGGATTTAAGAGCAGACTATTCCCAAAAAGATCTCAACAACAACTTCCTCCCGAGCTTTCGTGAGATTTCATTTAAAGGACATCCGACGTCTCCGGACAAGTTGTGTCCATAATTTGTAAAATGGCTTCAAATGACTTCTACTGAGCGTATTTTACAAAGATTCCACCGCATCTAGCTATATTTTACATTTTAAGACTGGCGCGGAATATTCAGGAAGTCTTGTTTTTGAGTTGGTGACGAGTCCGTACGTGACGTCACTGAAGGAACGCCCCTGACCGAAAAAGACACATTGTAGCAGTCCTTCCATCACGTCAATGTATTTTTTCTGTACGTGTTTGGTCTGAAAACCTCATGTTGCACCCAAAAGCCACCAGAAGAGGGTGTCCAAGCTCCATGGAAGTAATTTATAAGCCTGTGGAAACGGAATGATTCATTCCTCACAGGAGCTGGTCGCCATTTTTCTGCCTCTTTTCTGGGACGCTACATTGCAGTCCAAATGCCTCAAAATGACACGGAAGGACTTCTTTAATCGATTGCAAACATGTATGCTTTCCTCTTCAGAACTATTTGAATCTAAACTATTTGAAATGTAAATTTCTCCACTGTGAGACTAATAAAGGCATATCCAATCCAATCCAATCCAATCATATTCATAACTGGATGTGTAACAAGAAAGCATATTCTCCGAATCTGAAGCCATTGTTTTGATTCTCCAGCAATGCAAGACGTCTTGGCGTGACGTCACGAACAAGGGGGCGGGACTTTCTGAAAATGCCCAATTCGCAGCTCAATTTTTTTGCAGATTTTGGACACTTTAAGTCATTTTTATTGGTGTTTTGCATTTGAATAAAAATATCAAACTGCGTGTTTTGGGTATTTTAGATGCTATAAAACGTTTTTCTGATGTCAGTTAGGAAACAAAAAAAAGTGACGTCGGTTGTCTTTTAAAGGGAGAGAAAAAAAAAGGAGGAAGCAACCGAAGCTTTGACATTTTCCAATTT
>NC_142742.1:3195000-3235000 GCF_051943395.1 Hippocampus bargibanti | reverse complement strand
ACCGCTTATCGCTAAGTCGCCATTTTCTTCACATCCAAAGCCTTGGAATTGGATCCGTAGCAGGCCACGCCCAACAGTGTCCTGACCTTTGCGTCATTTGGGTGGACGCCCACGCCGATGTGAACACACCCGAGACGTCGCCTTCGGGGAATCTTCATGGGCAGCCGGTGGCCTTCATGCTCAAAGAACTGCGAGACAAGGTGAGATTTCGTCAAGTACGGAAAAATGGAGGATGACGTTCCAAATCAACTTCACCTGTTTTTGCTCTTGTCCCAACGCAGGTGCCGGATCTTCCCGGTTTCTCTTGGGTGAAGCCGTTCCTCTCCTGCCGGGATCTGGTCTACATCGGACTTCGGGATGTGGACCCTGGCGAGTAGTAAGTACAAGTCAACCAAGTCATTCATTGCCATTCCCGAATTCATTCGAGAATTGAAAATATGACGCCATTCCCGATTTTGTTCGGGTATTTTTTTTTTTTTCTTGTTTGGGTGTAGATAACGTGCCGGTCAGACCTCTAGCAATGTTTTTACCTTCCACGAAGCGGGAGCATTTGCCTTTTGTCCACGATAGCGCTTTATTACAGCTTCAGCTGTTGTTAAAGCGCTATATAAACCAATATGTATTATATTTTGTACAGCTTCCCCCATTTCAAGATCAGATAACTCCAGACCCATATAACTTAGGAATTAACTGTTTTTCTGGTATAAGAAAGTCTAAGGTTTCTAACGCTGCATTGAATAATAATCATCATCATAATAACAATAAATTTCATTCATAAGCACCTTTCAAAACTCTCAAGGTCACTTTACAGTCACAGGATACGTTTTTCTGCGGGTGAGCAGCGGCAGCCACACGCGCCAGCGTTCACTCAGCCCAGAAGTAACACAAATAGATAGAAGGCTAGCTAAGAGATAGCTAATAAAAATAATACATTTCATTTCTAAGCGCCTTTCAAAACTCTCAAGGTCACTTTACAGTCACGGGATACGTTTTTCTGTGGGTGAGCAGCGGCAGCCACACGCGCCAGCGTTCACTCAGCCCAGAAGTAACACAAATAGATAGAAAGCTAGCAGGCTAAGAGATCGCTAATAAAAATAATACATTTCATTTCTAAGCGCCTTTCAAAACTCTCAAGGTCACTTTACAGTCACAGGATACGTTTTTCTGTGGGTGAGCAGCGGCAGCCACACGCGCCAGCGTTCACTCAGCCCAGAAGTAACACAAATAGATAGAAAGCTCGCTAGCTAAGAGACAGCTAATAAAATTAATAATGTTTATGTAGTCCTAAAACTCAATGTTCTGTGGGTCCTGGAATTCAAGTGACAATGACAAAAACCCTGGCACTGGAGTAGACACATTTTTTGCATATTGTCTGGCAGTGAATTAGTTCAAGTGGATATTTTTTTTTTTTTGCACGTGTTGACGTTTTGTTTTCTCTTGACTTTGACTGACTTTGACTGGATTTTGCGGCTGTTTAACAGCCTCATCCTAAAGAATTTGGGGATCCAGTACTTCACCATGAGGGATATTGACAGACTCGGCATGCAGAGGGTGACTGAGGTTGCACTTGATCACCTACTGGCAAGGTAACCCTCAAAGAGGCTTGACTTATATAGTCCCATATTTTCCGGTGTATAAGGCTGAGCCAGTCGCAAGTCCAATGTTACCTGTACAGTACAGTGATACCTCGGTTTACGAACCCCTTGGCTTACAAACGTTTCGGTTTACGAACGTTAAAATCATGACATTTTTACCTCGGCATACAAACTATTTTTCGGGATACACACAGAGCGCCACAATGAGTGATGTGTCGTTCGCGAACGAGCCCGTTCTCCTAACAAGAAAATGGCAGCCGGCTTGTTTTTGTCCTCTATTCCCCGCCCCTAGTCTTGGGTTAAAGCCACGTGATTGGTCAAGAACGCAGCAGTAAGAGGGGGTGGTTTTAAAATTAAAGAGACAGGCAGACGACAGTGAGAGAGTTTCAACTTTGATAGTTCAAAGGCAGAGTGTAGACTGCAAGGTTAAAATATCCCATCAATCAGGCTCCAAAAACAACCCGAACAAGCCATCTGTACACTTGATGCAAAAAGCTATCAACCCAGCTAAACGGAACACAATTGATGAGGAACTAGATAAAATTATCACAGAGGAAGCACCTACAAAGGATCATTCCTCAAGATGGTGAAAGAAGAAGGCTACGTTCCTCATCAAGTCTTTAATGCTGAGGAAACCGGCCACTCCATTCCATCAAGCCATCAACGACCATCACAAAGGTCAATAAAACGACTTTATTATACAGTACTTTATTTCTTTAATTATAATACCATGGCACATTTATTAAACATAAAATAAGGTATACAGTAAAGTCTCGTTATATCGATATCGGATATATCGATAGTCCCGGTTATATCGATACTATTTCTATGCACGCACTGAGAAAATTACATGCAAACAGGGTCGGATATATCGATAGTCCCGGTTATATCGATATTTTTTCGGACTCCCTTGAATATCAATATAACGAGACTTTACTGTATTTTGTGGAGGCTTAGAAAATTCGAAAGTAGAAAATTATGTTTTATGGGGACCTGGCAACGGATTATTCTCATTTTAATGCTTTCTTATAGGGAAATAATTTTTGGGATACACACTTTTCACCTTACACACTCTGTCTGGGAACCAATTAAGTTCGTAAGCCAAGGTATCACTGTACACCATTCATCTGAGATACGCCTTATATTCCAGTGCGCCTTATACACCGCAAAACTACGGTCATCTGAGTTGGCTTCTTAAAAATATGAATTATTCAAACATCCACTCACTCGCCCCTCCCCCCGAAACAGAAAACAAAGACCGATCCACTTGAGCTTCGACATTGACGCATTTGACCCATCTCTGGCTCCCGCCACGGGAACCCCGGTCAACGGAGGCTTGACCTACAGGGAGGGCATCTACATCACGGAGGAAATTCACAACACAGGTAGATAAATCGAATACCCCCCCCCACCCCCATTTCACCCCCACTTTACTCAGACCACTTTTTTTTTATCTAACATGCCCGATTTTTGTTACTCATCCAGGTTTGCTGTCAGTCATGGACATGGTGGAGGTGAACCCCGTGATGGGGGCGACCCGGGCGGCCATGGAATCGACCGCCTCTTTGGCAGTCGACGTTATCGCGTCATCCCTGGGGCAAACGAGAGAGGGCGCTCACGGGGTCATCATGGACGAGATCCCTTCGACAAAAGACGACGATGACACCGAGCAGCTTTGCCTCTGAGAAAAAGAAGAAAAAAAAAAGATAGACTTCTTCCATTGCGCCTAAAAAGCATTCCAAAGTGTTGTATTTTGGTTTACTCTGTTCATTATGCTGTATTTTTACCGCCAAAAGTATTTGTCTGTCTGCAAAGGTTTGCTATGTAAAGCTTAGACAATTTAGATAGATACACAACTAATTTATTGTGCTATTTTATGTGAAAAGGGACGGACGGATGCCTGCTATTTATTTTTTTTTAGGTTTGGGTTTGACAAAATGTCTTAAAAGTAGTGATTAGAAACAATCTGCTGGTGTTGTTCTTTTTTTTTAGATGTCGCTAAAAGTATACATTTTTAAAGGACAACCGACACCATTTTTTGTTTCCTAACAGACATCAGAAAAAAAACGTTTTATAGCATCTAAAATACCCAAAACACGCAGGTTGGATAATCTTATTCAAATGCAAAACACCAATAAAAATGACAGTGTCCCAAAACTGCCACAAAATGAGCTCGAAACTGGGCAGATTCAAAAAGTCCCGCCCCCTTTGTTCGTGATGTCACGCCACGAGACTCCTTCACAAACTGCCTTGCTCCAGAATCAAAACAATGGCTTCAAAGAGTTCAGATTCAGAGAAGATGCTTTCTTGTTACTCATCCAAGTTATGAATATGATTCAAATAGTTCTGAAGAGGAAAGCATCAATATTTTTTTTTTAATTTGAGCTGTTAGAAATGGGCTGATTTGTTCGCTGGGAATTTGTGTCAACTTACACCTTCTTTATACGTGTTACCCCAATTGGCTGCGACACACAACGATTCACCAGCGCGTTATTTATCTAGTTTTCATTCTAATTTCACGATCAACACGGTGTTTTCAGACAAAAAAAAAGTACCCAAAATGCATTGTGTGTTGCTTTCTCGGTCAGGGGCTTCGTCAACTCGAAAACAAGACTTCCTGAATATTCATCGCAAGGCTTAAAAGGTAAAATATCGCTATATGCGGTGGAATATTTGTAAAATACGCTCAGTAGAAGTCATTTGAAGTGATTTTACAAATTATGGACGTAACTTGTCCGGAGGTGTCGGTTGTCCTTTAATGGTATATAATTTTAAAGGTAACTGTTAATGCTAATATCAGCTGGTAATATTCTAACCTAACAGTATGCAATTTTGGACCAGGTATGATGACAAATTTTTCTGATGGTTTAATTTGTTTTTGTCATTGACATTGAAACAATACAGTAAAGTCTTGTTATATCGATATTGGATATATCGATAGTCCCGGTTATATCGATACTATTTCTATGCACGCACGGAGAAAATTACATGCAAACAGGGTCGGATATATCGATAGTCCCGGTTATATCGATATTTTTTCGGACTCCCTTGAATATCGATATAACGAGACTTTACTGTAATACAAAATGTGTGAATGATGTCACACAAACTTGAATTGAAAAGCTCAAAGATACAATTTAAAATTTCCTCAAAACCACTAATTGCCAGGCATCTCATGTTCTTGTATTCAATAGTTTATTTTCTAGTCTTCCATCTGATGTGATTTGGTGTACGGTTGTCATTTTTTTGACAGTACATACGACAGTATATTTTTTTTTCTTATATGGTTTGAATCTGAATTTTTTTTTTTTTTAATATAAAGATATTCATGATAAACATTAAGAATTTTTCCTATATTGTTTTTGGGGTCATTGGAAACAGAAGGATTCATAAAACACATAACAAAAACTGCAGTTCATTTAGTACTCCTTAAAAGCTTTTTCAGGAGTACCTCAAGGTTCAATCTCAAGACCACTTTAAAACATTTTTAAACATATTTTTGAAGATGATGTAGTTTAAAGAAAAAAATTACATATACAGTGAAGTGTCGTTATATCGATATCGGATATATCGATAGTCCCGGTTATATCGATACTATTTCTATGCACGCACGGAGAAAATTACATGCAAACAGGGTCGGATATATCGATAGTCCCGGTTATATCGATATTTTTTCGGACTACCTTGAATATCGATATAACGAGACTTTACTGTATTCATTATTCACTGTAAGCATTTTTCCCCCTCATTTTGTTTTTGGGGTCATAATACACCTGTAAAAAAACAGCAGTTCATTGTAAATTTTTGAAGGAGTTCCTCAAGGTTCAATCTCAAGACCACTTTAAAACACGTTTCTGAAGTAGTTTAAAAATATGAAGATATTCATTATAAACGAAGCATTTTTTCCCCATTTTGTTTTAAGAGGGTCATAATACACTTATAAAAAATAGCAGTTCATTGAATGTTTTTAAGGAGTTCCTCAAGGTTCAATCTCAAGACCACTTTAAAACACTTTAATATATTTTTGAAGATGAAGTAGTTTAAAAATATAAATATCTTCATTATAAACTAAGCATTTTCCCCATTTTGTTTTTGGGGGTGATAATACATCTATAAAAAAACAGCAGTTCATTGTACGTTTTTTAAGGAGTACCTCAAGGTTCAAGCTCAAGACCACTTTAAAACATGTTTCAAGATATTTTAGAAGATGTAGTTTAAAAATATAAAGAGACTCTAAACAGTAAGCAATTTTCCCCATTTTGTTTTTTTTGGGGGGTCATAATACACTTATAAAAAAGCAGCAGTTCATTGTAAGTTTTTAAGGCGTTCCTCAAGGTTCTATCTTAAGACCACTGTAAAACACATTTCAAAATATTTTTTTAAGATGTAGTTTAAAAATATAAAGATATTCATTTTAAACAGTAAGCACATTTTCCCATTTTGTTTTTGGGGGACATAATACACAGCAGTTCATTACGTTTTAAGGAGTTCCTCAAGGTTCAATCTCAAAATCACTTTAAAACACGTTTCAATATATTTTTGAAGATGAAGTAGTTTAAAATATCAAGATATTCATTATAAACAGTCAGCATTTTCCCCCATTTTCTTTTTAGGGGACATAATACACAGCAGTTCATTACGTTTTTTAAGGAGTTCCTCAAGGTTCAATCTCAAGACCACTTTAAAACACATTTATGAAGATGAAGTAGTTATGTGGAATAGCTTTTTTTAATAGTTTGTCAAGGTTCACTTTCAAGAGAAAAAAAAACATCTTTAATATTCATCAACAAAGAAGAACTTTTCACAGTTATGGTTTAAATATATCTGCAGTGGAATACTTATCGGGTTATCGGGTGACTGGTTGCATGCAAAGGGCAAAAGGTTGGAAGAATCAATTTGGGGGAAACGACAATTCAGAATCTGATCGATGTCATGAATCAGGAAGGCTTCAAGCAACAACATAGAGATCACGGTAGTGACAAGACAGTAAAGTCTCGTTATATCGATATCGGATATATCGATAGTCCCGGTTATATCGATACTATTTCTATGCACGCACGGAGAAAATTACATGCAAACAGGGTCGGATATATCGATAGTCCCGGTTATATCGATTTTTTCGGACTCCCTTGAATATCGATATAACGAGACTTTACTGTATATGACATTTTTTTTGTATATTGATTAGATACGTCAATGTAAGCTCCCAGTCGTACAGGAATGGTCCATTGATGAAAATGTTTCTTTAGCCGTCATCTGTACTTCTTTGCAGGTGTCGGACGTTTCGACTATTATCCAAGAAGCTTCGTCAGCAAACTAAAGTGTTACTGGTAGTTTCGGCCTATATATATATATATATATATATATATATATATATATATATATATATATATATATACACACACAGTAAAGTCTCGTTATATCGATATCGGATATATCGATAGTCCCGGTTATATCGATACTATTTCTATGCACGCACGGAGAAAATTACATGCAAACAGGGTCGGATATATCGATAGTCCCGGTTATATCGATATTTTTTCGGACTCCCTTGAATATCGATATAACGAGACTTTACTGTGTATATATATATATATATATATATATATATATATATATATATATATATATATATATATATATATATATATAAGAAGTAAGATAATAATGTTTATAATAAGATATTCATTATAAATAGTCAGCATTTTTTCCCATTTTCTTTTTAGGGGACATAATACAGAGCAGTTCATTACGTTTTAAGGAGTTCCTCAAGGTTCAATCTCAAGACCACTTTAAAACACATTTATGAAGATGAAGTAGTTATGTGGAATATATATATATATATATATATATATATATATATATATATATATATATAATATATATATATATATATATATATATATATATATATATATATATATATATATATATATCCCTACTGTCCAGACGTAGCGGTGCCGAACTCTGCTATGATTGGTCCGAAACTGCTGACATTTGCTGACGAAGCTTCTTGGATAAGAGGCGAAACGTCCGACACCTTCAAAGAAGTACATATGTCGGTTGAAGAAACCTTTTCATCGATATATTGATTAGAGCATCATAATAAATAACCTGAGCAATATAAAGCAATGTTGAAAACTTAAACCGTGCCTTGCGTTTTGATTTTGACTATTACGAAACAAAGTACCTCAGTTCACCACAGACCACATTGTAGGTCCCTTCACCTCACATCATCTCCGGTCCGCATATGTCCGTAACTTCTTTCCAGAGGGATTTTTTTTCTTGTGTTTTCACAGTCAAATAGTGAGGAATCCACTTCGAAGGCTGAACAATCGGGAAAACATTCATGAGCTGAAAGGAATTTTTGTCCTACCCATCCCCCATCATACATCCTCATCATCGAAAGAACTTGAGGTAAACGACAGCACCCAGAATGGCAAGTTCCATAAGAATGATGACACCCAGCAGCAGCTTGTTTGTCATGAGCCTGACGAAGAAGGTCAGAAAAGTTATGTCAGCCAATCGTTGGCGTTACTCCAACACGTATTCGAACGTCACGAATCATTCTCTTGACAAGGAACTGCTTTTGAATGCTCTGGTTTTCTTTCACAGTGCTTTGATTTTCTATAATTTTATCATTTGGGAGGTTCCACTGTTGGAGCAAATCAACTATGAGTGCAAACTTACCGTCGTGACATCGAACGAAGGATTTTTCGTGAGCGACTGAGGTTCTCTCCTGTATTTACCAGCTAAGCAGAAAAAAAAAACGGAAAAGAACTGTCAATCGTTTTGTCTGTATTCCAACATTTTTGGCAGGGAATCTATTTGTTTTACGTAGCAAAATGCTAGCATGGCTAATGGTTTAGCATGGGGAAAAAAAAAGTACGGTGCAAACAAGCTAGCAGCATTTAACTCATTCACAAATGTATTTGGGAATTGAAAATATGACAGAGTGCCATTCCCGAATTTGTTTGGGTTGTGTTTTTTCTTCCTTGGGTCCCAATAAAGCACTGGCCAGACCTCTGGCAATGTTTTTCCCTTTCACAGCGGGGCAGCATTTCCCTTTTTTCCATGTTAGCGCTTTATTCCAGCTTCATATGTTGTTAAAGCGCTATATAAATCAATATGTATGTATTGCATTGTATTTTGGAGATCCGCCCTCATTTCAAGCTCAGATAACTCCAGATCCATATAATATAGGAATTACCTCTTTTTTTAATGAAAGAAGACACTGTTTCTTATGCTGCATTGAATGTAGTCCTAAAACTCAATACAAAACTTATTATTATTTAAGTTACTTGCGGGTTGAGTGAACGCTAGCGTGTGTGGCTGCCGCTGCTCACGCACAGAAAAACGTATCCTGTGACTGTTAAGTGACCTTGAGAGTTTTGAAAGGCGCTTATAAATGAAATGTATTTGTATTATTATTATTTGGCTATCTAGCTGGCTAGCTATTTATTGAATGCTGAACGCCTAACTAGCTGGCTATCTATTTGTTATTCATTAGCAATTAGCTATCTGTTTGTCTGTCTGGATAGCTATCTAGCTATTAGCTATATGATTATCTATCTAGCTAACTATTAGCTAGCTGGCTCGCTTTCTATCTATTTGAGTTACTTGCGGGTTGAGTGAACGCCGGCGCGTGTGGCTGCCGCTGCTCACCCACAGAAAAACTTATCCTGTGACTGTAAAGTGACCTTGAGAGTTTTGAAAGGCGCTTATGAATGAAATGTATTATTATTATTATTATTATTATTATTATTATTATTATTATTATTATTATTGGGTCGTGGAATTTGAGTGACAATGACAAAAACCCTGGCACGGAAGTGCACGCATTTTTGCACATCATGGCAGTGAATGAGTTAAATTTGAAAGCATCCCATTCCAGGCTCCCCGTTGAAAGACACTCACTCGGTCCCTGGCCCGATCCAGTTGCTCCCGTTGCCCTCCGAGCTCCTCGATGATGTCGGTGCCGATATGCTCCGTCTCGGTGGCGAGGCGCTGACTGCGCTCGATGCTCTGTGTGGCGTTATTCAGCGATTCCGTGCCCTGGAGAAGCAGGGCCCGCTGGGACTGGACGCGGCTCTGGACAAAGAAGGACGAATAAATGGTAGGAAGCCATTTTGCTCATCTTTGTTAGCATTTTTTAATAATAATAATAATAAATTTCATGTTTAAGTGCCTTTCAAAACTCTCAAGGTCACTTTACAGTCACAGAATAAGTTTTTTTTTCTGTGGGTGAGCAGTGGCAACCACATACGCCAGCGTTCACTCAACCCGGAAGTAAGTCAAATAGATAGAAAGCTAACTAGCTAGCTAGCTAACAGATAACTAAGCTAGATAGCTAACAGATATCAAATAGATAGCAAATAGATACAAAGTTAGCTAGCTAGCTAATAGATAACTAATAGATACAGATCTAGATAGCTAATAGATAGCTAGCTAGCTTTAGATAGAAAATAGCTAGCTAGGTAGAAATGATAAAATGTGATGAAGCAGGGACTGTCTGACTATACAGCAGAATGTTTTTTTGACATTTTTTTTGTTTTTAAAGTTTTAAAGTGAGAAATTATTAGTTATGCTAGTGTGCTACGTTGGCTCGTTTGTAAATACCTTGGCTTACAAACTTAATTGGTTACAAGATAGCGTGTGTAAGGCGAAAAGTGTGTATCCCAAAAATGTATATCCCATAGGAAACAATTAAAACGAGAATAATCCGTTCCCAGGTGCCCATAAAACATAATTTTCTACTTTCTAATTTTCTAAGCCTTAAAACTACACAAAATATACCTTATTTTATGTATAATAAATGTGCTATGGTATTATAATTAAAGAAATAAACTGCACTGTATATTAAGGTGGTTTATATGGTTCCGGACAAGTTGTGTCCATAATTTGTAAAATCACTTGAAATGACTTCTACTGAGCGTATTTTACAAAGATTCCACAGTATATAGCTATATTTTACGTTTTAAGACACGCGCTGTATATTCAGGAAGTCTTGTTTTCGAGTTGATGACGATGCCTGTTGTGACGTCACGTATGGAACGCCCCTGACCGAGAAAGCGACACACAATGCATTTTGGGTACTTTTTTTGGTCTGAAAACTTTGTGTTGATGGCAAAATTAGAAGGAAAACATAAATAACGCCATGGTGAATCGTTGTGTGTTGCACCAAGACTACTATTTGATACTAGTTAACACAAATTCCCAGCAGACGAATCAGCCCATTTCCAACGGAGTTTGGGCGCCATCTTGTGCATTTTCGGGGAGCTACATTAGAGTCCAGACACCTCAAAATGATACAGGATGGACTTCTTTAATCGATTGCAAATATTTACGCTTTCCTCTTCAGAACTATTTGAATCATATTCATAACTCGATGAGTAACAAGAAAGAATCTTCTCCAAATCGGAAGTCATTGTTTTGATTCGAGAGCAAGGCAAGACGTCCTGGTGTGACGTCACGAACAAGTGGGCGGGACCTTCGGAAACTCGGCATTTCCGGCGTCATTTTGAAGTACAGTAAAGTCTCGTTATATTGATATTCAAGGGAGTCCGAAAAAATATCGATATAACAGGGACTATCGATATATCCGACCCTGTTTGCATGTAATTTTCTCCGTGCGTGCATAGAAATAGTATCGATATAACCGGGACTATCGATATATCCGATATCGATATAACGAGACTTTACTGTAGTTTTGAGACATAAGTCATTTTTATTGGTGTTTTTGCATTTGACTAAAAATATCAGCCTGCGTGTTTTGGGTATTTTAGATGCTCTAAAACGTTTTTCTGATGTTAGGAAACAAAAAAATGGCGTCGATTGTCCTTTCAAAACAATATCCCCCTCAATGAAAATGAATTGGATAAAAGTTGAGAAGTTCCTTAAACAGTAACATTCCACGTTCTGTCCACACTCACGCTCTGTTGGTTTTGCGATGAATAGATTCCGCCTTGACTCCCGACCGACTGCGACTGCGCCGAATTTTTGGCATCCCGCTGCAGCTTGGCGAGGTCGCGCTGGTATAGGCGCAGCTTGGTTTTCATGGAATTTCGGTAAGAAGGCGGAGCGTCACGTAGCTCTTCGTCCATGCCCTGCAGCTGAGGTTACATAAGGACACAGTTGTTGTTTGCGTGCCGGGGCAAGATGAATGCGCTAATCGGGAGATAAATACAGGCTTGGATCGCATTCTTGTGTCGTTTTGATCTTAACATTAAAAGCAATGAGGCATCACTTTCTTTTCATTATGACTGGAGCGTGAACTTGGCGCCGTTCACTCTGCTTTTCCAAGTCAAATTGAACTTCAGGGCTTAGCCTTTGACACCAGTTTGACACCAGAAAAGTGAAGGTTGGGCAAGGAAGAAGGCGGATCATTGTATCTATTAGCTATCTGTTAGCTAGCTAGCTATCTGTTGGCTGGATGGCTATCTATTAGCTATTTAGCTGGCTGGCTATCTATTAGCTATCTGGTAGCTGGCTGGATGGCTAGTTAGCTGGCTATCTATTAGCTAGCTAGCTTTTAGCTATCTAATGACTAGCTAGGTAGTTGGCTGGCTCTGTTGGCTTTCTATTAGCTGGCTGGCTATCTGTTGGCTGGCTGGCTGGCTATCTGTTGGCTCTCTATTGGCTAGCTAGCTAGTTTTGTCTTTATTTGAGTTATTCCGGGTTGAGTGAAGGCTGGCGCGTGTGGCTGCCGCTGCTCACCCACAGAAAAACTGATCCAGTGACTGTAAAGTAACCTAGAGAATTTTGAAAGGCGCTTACAAATGAAATGTATTATTATTATTATCAATACGGAATAAATTTTCACCGTTTATCCTTTCTAATTGTAATGGTATGTTTTATCGTTAGAAAGTGAATAAATCGTTTCGAAAACACACACACACACACACACACACACATACCAAATGATTTGTTAATTTTCCAAACACTCTGACTTGCAGTCTTTCAAGTCCTGCCCAACAATAAAATTCCAACAAACAATGAAAAGGAGGGGGAGCCTTTCGGTTTGAAATACAGCTGAAAACAATTCTAAATGAAGAGGTCCGCCAAAATAATTGGTTGCAGATGAGTTCAGTCCACCAATTTCACTATACACTTTGAAACACATTGTTTGACGTTTGCCTCTTTAAAAAAAATTAATATCGCAACTCTGTTCTTGTGTCTATTTAGATTGTGCAAGCGCTCCAAACATGCTAAGCTAACATTTCAAAAACAATCAGGGTGGCTTACAATTTCCTCCGCCTCGCCTTTCCTCTCGTCAAACGCCCTCAATAAGCTCTTTTTCTCCTCTGTGGATGAAGAAAAACACAAAGGTTGTCAATGCTCCATTCAAATTGTTGCTGAGTTTGTCAACTGTAGAATGTAGTTTGTATACGGGCACCTCCATTGCTCCGAAGGAGCCTCTCCGGCATTAGCTTCAGCTCCTCGTACAAAGACCGATAGATTTCGTGCAACTTTTCAAATTCCTCCGACGACATCGTTAATTAAAAATCACTCAATTCTAGCAACTTTTTCGGGGGTTATTAAAGATGTCAAATAAAGCAGTTTAGTCAAATTATGGGCAAGCCAAATTATTTCCTTATGATGGTCCTCGTGATCGAGAGGCTAACACGTCCTCCTGAACAAAAATGAACGAAACGGTGGGAAAAATTGCTGTTTGAAGAAAATATGTTGGGGTCTATAGCTTTTTTTGTTGTTTTGTGTTCAGAATAACAATGAAAAAACACTATATGTTTTAATATAGCCGCAGAATTACTGTATTATTTTTATTACAGGCACATTTTGAACACCTATTTATGGTGTTTTCTGGGTAATGTAGAGTCAAGTAGTTCACGTCTTGCTCAAACGCTATTGTTTCCTTATGTGCTTAACCATACGAACATATACATATATTTCAATAAAATATGACTTTTGTTATGATGTCTGTTATTTTGTAATTGTTTCTGTTCATATTAAGATCATTTAGCAAAAAAATACGAATTATTTTGTGGTGAATGGTGGATTTCATAGGTGCTTTTACGTAGTTTTGGTTGGTTTTGTTTTAGAAGACAAAACAAAAGATGTATATATTTTGTTATTATAACAAATGTGCTCCTTATCCTATCTCAATTATATCCAAAGAAATGTAAACGCAAGAGGTAACATGAAAAAAATGGAAGTGCACAACCCATGATGCCATTCGCGATCGCTTTAAGACAGCCCCCGCTACCCGAATCAGCTGTTGTGCTACCAAGCATCTACGACAGCATCCCTCCGTCCTCCCAACGATGTGGCTTTTCTTACTTTTCGCCTGCCTCGCCGCGGTGACGCTCCTGGTGGTTTTATTCACTCCTTATATACGGTAACAGGCTATATTTTGACGCTTTGACACGGATTTGTGTGACAGCGCGCATTCTGATTCTTTGACGCATATTAGCATTAGCATGGTGAAGGATGACCACACCGTGCGAAAACAAAAACACATTTTTACCTTTATTAGTTGTATTTAATTCGCTCTAATTTCATACCATGTTGTTTGCCGATTGCGAAGTGGGCAGAGGGTGGGAAATGTGCAGACCAATCCGGACGCTGCGAGTGGGCGGGAAATGAGCTATATGGGCGTGGTCAGCTACCCTATTGGTCAGCACCAAACTTCGCTCCATGGCGTGCTCGCATCTCGAGACGTCGTTCTCTCCGTACGAGTCAATAATTAAGCCGCCTTTTTGCAAGAAAAATAAAATAAATGAGGATGAGTTGAAATATGATGAGAAATTACATAAATTCATAGGAGAAAAAAAACATTAGCCTACTGGCTTTTACATCTCTTTGCATAGTTTTTAAAATGAGGGAGTCAGACTTTTCCCTTTCTAAGCCAATTTACATTTTTTTAGCAGCATCCGCGTGACACAAACGATCCACATAGTGTATATATTCCATATTTTTTTTTCCCGACGAGAAGATAGACTATCATAATTGTAATTTTATAGAGAATATTTTGAGCACAGCCTTCATATTTTATATTCATACTTCCTGTATATAATAGCTGTCCATGTTAGCGCTTTGTTCCAGCTTCAGCTGTTGTTAAAGCGCTATATAAATCAATATGTATTGTATTATATTTTTAATTGGCGTGTTAATTGTAATAATTTCCTGTTCCTAATAACTGTACTTATTATAAAGTAATAATTTTTCATTTTCCACGAAACTGCTCAACCTCAAGAGGCTTACGATGACCCATCCCAGCCAAACGTCAGAACTGCGACACAGATATGCTAACTCGTGCACTGCAATGAATAACTGACCCATAGTTAGCTTACTTGCCAGATACGGAACATTTTACCGCAACATATCAACAATTTGTAATTTTGGGTTATCAATTGGATACAATTCCGTATGGATATTTTTCACAGAAGATATGCGGCCGGACGCGTGTGCATATCGTCTGCCCGCTTGGACGGCAAGACGGTTCTCATCACTGGGGCCAACACAGGCATCGGGAAGGAGACTGCCCTGGACCTGGCTGCTCGAGGTTATTTTTTAACACACTCAGGAAAATTATCATTGTAACTCCTTTTACGAACTAATAATAATAATAATAATAATAATAATAATAATAATAATAATAATAATAATAATAATGCATTTACCTATGCTTGCCTGAGAATGTAAAGTGTCCTTGAGAGCTTTGAAAGGCGCTTAAAATGGAATGTATTATTATTATTAGCTAGCTAGCTATCTACCCGAGTTACTTAGCTATCTATTAGCTGTCTATTAGCTAGCTAGCTTTCTATCTGAGTTACTTCCGGGTTGAGTGAAGGCCTAGCTAGCTATCTGTTAGCTATCTATTAGCTAGCTAGCTTTCTATCCGAGTTACTTAGCTATCGAATTAGCTGTCTATTAGCAAGCTAGCTTTCTATCTGAGTTACTTCCGGGTTGAGTGAAGGCCTAGCTAGCTATCTGCTAGCTATCTATTCGCTAGCTAGCTTTCTAGCCGAGTTACTTCGAGGTTATGTGAACGCTGGCGCGTGTGGCTGCCGCTGCTCACCCACAGAAAAACATATCCTGTGACTGTAAAGTGACCTTGAGAGTTTTGAAAGGTGCTTTTAAATGAAATGTGTTATTATTATTATTATTATTATTATTATTATTATTAAATTTATAAGTTCCTTTCAAAACTCTCAAGGTCACTTTACAGTCACAGGATCAGTTTTTCTGTGGGTGAGCAGCGGCAGCCACACGCGCCAGCATTCACTAACTGAAATAGATAGAAAGCTAGCTAGCTAATAGATAGACAGCTATATAGCTAGCCAGCTAGATAGCTAATAGATAGTCACTTAGATAGCCAGCTCGCTAGATAGCTAATAGATAGCTAGCTAGGTAGCCAGGTTGGCTAGTGTCTACTTTAATAAATTTAGTTGCTTTTACCAAATTGGCGTATTTATTTTTTTTGGCGCGGGGATATTAATTTTGCCATAATTACCGAGAGGACCAAAAATGTTATGGAAAATGAATCAGAATTTTATTTGTCATACCGAATACTTTGTTGCTTGTTATCAATTATCTCATTTACTGCCAGATGATGTGCAAAAATATGTCCAGTCCAGTGCCAGGGTTTTTGTCATTTTCACTCAAATTGTAAGACCCACAGAATATTGAGTTTTAAGACTACATAAACATTCAATTCAGAAGAATTAAATGAAGAAAAACGAGACTCTCTTCTTTCATCAGAAAAAAATGTTCATTCCTAAGTTATATGGGTCTGGAGTTATTTGAGCTTGAAATGGGGGCGGATGTACAAAATACAATGCAATACATATACATTGATTTATATAGAAATTTAACAACAGCTGAAGCTGGATCAAAGCGCTAATATGGAACAAAAGGAAATGCTGCCCCCTTGCGGAAAGGAAAAAACATTGCCAGAGGTCTGACCAGTGCTTTATCATCATCCAAGCATGAAGAAAAAAATGGGAATGGCGCTCTGTCATATTTTCAATTCCAGAATAAATTCGTGAATGGCAGTAAATGAGTAAACTTAATCGAGTGGACCAAAACTTTTATGGAAAATGAATCGGAATCTTTTATTTTGACGGGATCAGGAGCTCGAGTGGTAATGGCGTGCCGAGATGTGGACAAAGGCGAGGGGGCGGCGGCTAGCATTCGGGCCGCGTACCCTGAAGCACAGGTGGAGGTACGGCAGCTGGACTTGGCCGATACTTGCTCCATCCGATCCTTCGCGCAACAATTCCTTCGAGGTGAAAAAAAACTATTTATTATTGATAGCTGACGTTGATTATGTTGTGGGTTATTTTGACCTGTATGTAAAAATCTACACAAAACAGTCAAATAAAGGTAACATCAGCGGCTATCTAGCCGGCTAGCTTTTAGCTCTCTGGCTAGCTAGCTATTAGCTATCTATTATTGATAGCTGACATTGATTATGTTGTGGGTCATTTTTACCTGTATGTAAAAATCTACACAAAACAGTGAAATAATAGGTAACAGCTGCAACTAGCTAGCTGGCTAGCTTTTAGCTATCTGGCTAGCTAGCTAGTAGCTATCTATTATGGACAGCTGACATTATGTTGTGGGTCATTTTTACCTGTATGTAAAAATCTACACAAAACAGTCAAATAATAGGTAACAGCTGCAGCTATCTAGCTGGCTAGCTTTTAGCTATCTGGCTAGCTAGTTAGCTATTCTGTATCAATTATTGATAGCTGATGTTGATTACGATGTGGGTCATTTTTACCTGCATGAAAAAATCCACACAAAACAATCAAATAATAGGTAACAGCTGCAGCTATCTAGCTGGTTAGCTTCTAGCTATCTGCCTAGCTGGCCATATGGCTAATAGATAGCAAGCTAGCTAGCTTTCTATCAATTTGAGTTGTTCCGGGTTGAGTGAATGCTGGCGCGTGTGGCTGCCGCTGCTCACCCACAGAAAAACTGATCCTAGGACTGTAAAGTGACCTTGAGAGTTTTGAAAGGCGCTTAGAAATTAAAATATTATGATAAAAAAATCTGTCAAATTTCATTTTTTTGACTGATGTTTATATTCTCATTTTTTTTTGTGGGGGTTTGTGGGTTTATGAATCTTTTAGACTTCACCCAGCTTCACATCCTCATCAACAACGCAGGTGTGATGATGTGTCCCTACACCAAGACTATCGACGGTTTCGAGATGCACATCGGCGTCAATCATTTAGGTGAGATCCGAACCGGCAAAACTCACCGCATCCCGTCGTTTCATTTCCCGCCATTTTTTTTTTTCAAGGTCACTTCCTGTTGACGTCACTGCTGGTGGGCCTACTGGAACGTAGCGCCCCGGCGCGCATCGTGGTGGTCTCGTCGCTGGCGCACAATTTCGGATGGATCCGCTTTCATGACCTGCACAGTCAGGGAAGCTATAATAGCGGGCTAGCATATTGCCAGAGCAAGCTAGCCAACGTGCTTTTTGCTCGAGAGCTGGCAAGACGTCTGAAAGGTTAAAAATCATATTTTTTTTCAACCCACTGCTCCACCATAACGATGCCATTTAGCAAACAGTTAGAAATGAACCATTTCCTTCCTCACTGTCGTAACTTGGAATTGAAGCGGATTTACATGGAGATTTGAGACAGTGTTTTCGTCAATGGTTGCTACAGCTTTGTGTTTGCTTTTAGCATTTAGCTTGTAGCAGATGTGCACATTTCACCATGATGTCCCCTGAACCACTGGTGAAAAGGATGCTTTGATCCTCTCTCATCTAGAACTGCTTCATACAACAAATAGGGTGCAGAAAATGCTTAAGCTAGCTATCTGTTAGCTATCTATTAGCTAGCTAGCTTTCTATCAGAGTTACTTAGCTATCTATTAACTGTCTGTTAGCTAGCTAGCTTTCTAAGTTATTTTCGGGTTGAGTGAAGGCCTAGCTAGCTATCTGTTAGCTCGCTATTAGCTTTCTACCCGAGTTACTTGGCTATTTATTAGCTGTCTGTTGGCTAGCTAGCTTTCTATCTGAGTTACTTCCGGGTTGAGTGAAGGCCTAGCTAGCTATTTGTTACCTATCTATTAGCTAGCTAGCTTTCTACCCGAGTTACTTAGCTAATTATTAGCTGTCTGCTAGCTAGCTTTCTATCTGAGTTACTTCCGGGTTGAGTGAAGGCCTAGCTAGCTATCTGTTAGCTCGCTATTAGCTTTCTACCCGAGTTACTTGGCTATTTATTAGCTGTCTGTTGGCTAGCTAGCTTTCTATCTGAGTTACTTCAGGGTTGAGTGAAGGCCTAGCTAGCTATCTGTTCGCTATCTATTAGCTAGCTAGCTTTCTACCCGAGTTACTTAGCTAATTATTAGCTGTCTGTTAGCTAGCTAGCTTTCTATCTGAGTTACTTCCGGGTTGAGTGAAGGCCTAGCTAGCTATCTGTTAGCTCGCTATTAGCTTTCTACCCGAGTTACTTGGCTATTTATTAGCTGTCTGTTGGCTAGCTAGCTTTCCATCTGAGTTACTTCAGGGTTGAGTGAAGGCCTAGCTAGCTATCTGTTCGCTATCTATTAGCTAGCTAGCTTTCTACCCGAGTTACTTAGCTAATTATTAGCTGTCTGTTAGCTAGCTAGCTTTCTATCTGAGTTACTTCCGGGTTGAGTGAAGGCCTAGCTAGCTATTTGTTAGCTATCTAGCTTTCTACCAGAGTTAATTAGCTATTTATTAGCTGTCTGTTAGCTAGCTAGCTTTCTATCTGAGTTACTTCCGGGTTGAGTGAAGGCCTAGCTAGCGATCTGTTAGCTATCTATTAGCTAGCTAGCTTTCTAACCGAGTTAGCTATCGAATTAGCTGTCTATTAGCGAGCCAGCTTTCTATCTGAGTTACTTCCGGGTTGAGTGAAGGCCGAGCTAGCGATCTGTTAACTATCTATTAGCTAGCTAGCTAGCTTTCGAGCCGAGTGATTTCCGGGTTGAGTGAACGCTGGCGCGATTAATTAATCAATCTAATTAATCAGAAAAAACTGCGAGTGACACTGACCAGCATGACGCTTCTTGTAGGCAGCAACGTGACTGTAAACTCGGTCCACCCCGGCACGGTGAACTCTGACCTGACTCGTCACTCCACCTTGATGATGATCATCTTTACCGTCCTGTCCGTCTTCCTGAAGACGCCCCGCGAGGGCGCTCAGACCAGCATCTATTGCGCCGTGGCCGAGGAGCTGCACTCCATCTCGGGCAAACATTTCAGGTGCGACGACAGCAACTTCATCCTATGCTTTGTGTTGTATTTTGTACAGCCGCCCCCATTTCAAGCTCAGATAACTCCAGAACTATATAACTTAGGAATTAACTCTTTTTTTTTTTCTGATGAACGAAGAGAGTCTAAAGTTTTTTACGCTGAATTGAATGTTGATGTAGTCCTAAAACTGAATATTTTGTGGGTCCTGGAATTTGAGTGACAATGACAAAAACCCTGGCACTGGACGGGACACATTTTTGCAAAATTTAACTATTTATTAATCTATGTGTTCATTCATCAGAATCAGAATCATCTTTATTGCCAAGTATGTAGAACACAAAAGGAATTTGTTTCCGGTAGAACACGCTGCACTAGTATCGTCGTCCAAAAAAAACAAACTGCTAAGTGGCACTATACAGTTCCATTTTGGCTACTGTTGAAAGAGTTCAAAGAGTTAATGGCTTGGGGGAAGAAGCATTCATTCATTCATTTATTCATTCATCCATGTATTCGTTCATCCATGTATTCATTCATCCATACCTTCATCCGTTCATTCATCCGTCCATTCATTCGTCCATCCATTCATTCATTCATGCATGCATCGATGCATCCATCCATCCATTCATTCATGCATGCATCGATGCATCCATCCATTCATTGATTCATGCATCCATCCATCCATCCATTCATTCATGCATGCATCGATGCATCCATTCACCCATGCATCCATTCATCCATCCACCCATTCATTCATCAATCTGTCCATTCATCCATCCGTCCATCCATCGTTCATTCATTCATTCATTCATTCATTCATTCATTCATTCATTCATTTATCTATTTATTGACAAATGAAAAGATAAATGAATATTTATCTATTAATGTATATAATTATGTATCTATTTATCTATTTATCTATTATCTATTTATTTATATTCTATTTATCTATGTATCTATTAATCTTTGTATCTATGTATCTATTTATCATCTATTTATGTATTTATCTATTTATCTATTTATTTGCCTTGCAGCGACTGCAGCCCTGCCTTTGTGGCCCCACAGGGGAGGAGTGAGGAGACCGCCGGGCGTCTCTGGGATGCCAGTTGCGAGCTCCTCGGCATCCAGTGGGACTAAATTAAGATTTTTATTCATTTAGTGTAGTATTTTTAAAGCAAAAAAAAAAAAAAAAATCAAAAACAAAACATTTTAGTGCCATAATAATGTGAAGGTGGGGATGTACAGTATTGCCATACCGTGAGCGGTCCAAGCAGGGTTCAATAACCAGCATCTTTGATATGTATCCAATATTTTAAATCATTTCAAAAAAAGCATATTTGCATCTAAAACTGCTTCACATGTGTGCCAAAATCTCACAGGGCTCCTCCCTCCCCAAGATAAATGTGACTATATATAATACAGTGATACCTCGGTTTACGAACCCCTTGGCTGACGTACTTATCGGTTTATAAACTATTTTTCGGGATACAGACGAAGCTGCCACAATGAGTGATGTGTCGTTCGCGAACGAGCCCGTTCTTCTAACAACAAAATGGCTGCCAACATTTTTTTGTCCTGTATTCCCCGCCCCCAGTCTTCGGGGAAAGCCACGTGATTGGTCAAGAATGCAACAGTGAGGTTAGGTGGTTTAAACATTGAAGAGACAGGCAGACAACAGAGTGACAAAATGGATAGAAAACAGTGAAATTTGAACTTGTTCTCAACTTTGATAGTTCAAAGGCAGAGTGTATACTGCAAGGTTAAAATATCTCATCAATCAGGCTCCACAAATAACCCGCACAAGCCATCTTTACACTTGATGCAAAAAGCTATCAACCCAGCTAAACAGAAGACAATTGATGAGGAACTAGGTAAAATTATCGCAGAGAAAGCACCTACAATGGATCATTCCTCAAGATGGCGAAGAAGAAGGTTACGTCCCGAAAATAGTTCTTATGCCAAGTCAAGTGTTTAATGCTGATGAAACCAGCCACTCCATTCATTCCATCAAGCCATCAACGACCATCACAAAGCTAAATAAAACGACGTTATTATACAGTACAGTTTATTTATTTAATTATAATAACATAGCACATTTATTATACATACCATAAGGTATATTTTGTGTAGTTTTAAGAAAATTAGAAAGTAAAAAATAATGTTTTATGCGGACCTGGGAACGGATTATTCTCATTTTAATGGTTTCCTATGGGAAATTAATTTTTGGGATACACACTTTTCGCCTTACACACTCTGTCTTGGAACCAATTAAGTTCGTAAGCCAAGGTATCACTGTAATGACAGAAAACAACAGCAAAAATTGGTGATGAAGAAAACGGACGTCCATTTTGTGCGATCCCGCAATGGATGCAGAGTGTTTACATGTGTGCTTTTCTATATCTGCGTCAGGTCCGTTTGCCTTTGGAATCACACGTGCACAGTTGAATGTTTACATTTCATGTAAATAAACCGTTAGCATTCGGCCTTTGTTGAGTCATTATCCACACGCTTTCTATTAGATCCATTTTTTTTTAATTCAGCGTATTTATACAATAAATCCCAAAAAATTATGAGGAAAAAAAATCACATGCTTTACATTATCTTCAAAGCGGTCATTTTACGAGCCATTTGGGCGAGAACATTTTGATTTTTAACTCGGAGTATAAAGTGCATCGGTGAGCGGATGAGAAGTTTTTTTTTGGACATGGATAAAATGTGGCGAAAAATGTAAAAAAAAAAAAGAATAACATGTTTTTTTCATTTGAGAAGAAGAAATTAGACGAGAGTAATTATATTGATCTTCGAGCACTCGAAAACTAAGCATTAGCATGTGGACAAAAATAGCGTGAGCCATCTCTTCAAAAAAAAAATCAACGAAAAAATGAATCCCTGAGCAGATTTGTGATTTTCAAATCAGGGTGAATGAAAATGGAAGCCCTCCGCATCCATCATTTCTGTGAGAGTGCTACCGAACGGTCAATCTTGTAGGAAGTCAGTGATACCTCGGTTTACGAACCTTTTGGCTTACGAACTTTTCGGTTTACGAACTTTTCGGTTTATGAACGTTACATTTATGAAAATGTTACCTTGCCATCCGAACTTTTTTCGTACACGGAGCTGCCTCAATGAATGATGTGTCGTTCGTGAACGAGCACGTTCGTCTAACAACAAAATGGCAGCCGACTGTTTTTGTCCTCTATTCCCCGCCCCTACTCTTCGGCTAAAGCCACGTGATTGGTCAAGAACACAGCAGTGAGGGGGGATGGTTTAAACATTAAAGAGACAGGCAGACGACAGTGAGACTTTCAACTTTGATAGTTCAAAGGCAGAGTGTAGACTGCAAGGTTAAAATATAGCATCAATCAGGCTCCACAAACAACCCGCACGAGCCATCTGTACACTTGATGCAAAAAGCTATCAACCCAGCTAAACAGAACACAATTGATGAGGAACTAGATAAAATTATCGCACCTACAAGGGATCATTCCTCAAGATGGTGAAAGAAGAAGGTTACGTTCCTCAGGTGTTTTAATGCTGATGAAACCGGCCACTGCATTCCATCAAGCCATCAACGACCATCACAAAGGTAAATAAAACGACTTTATTATACTGTACAGTTTATTTCTTTAATTATAATACCATAGCACATTTATTATACATTAAATAAGGTGTAGTTTTAAGGCTTGAAGAATTAGAA
This sequence comes from Hippocampus bargibanti, assembly GCF_051943395.1. Lineage (NCBI taxonomy): Eukaryota > Metazoa > Chordata > Actinopteri > Syngnathiformes > Syngnathidae > Hippocampus > Hippocampus bargibanti. The sequence goes on along the minus strand of NC_142742.1, from coordinate 3,211,515 downwards.
AGTAGAAAATTATGTTTTATGATGACCTGGGAACGGATTATTCTCATTTTAATGTTTTCCTATGGGAAATTAATTTTTGGGATACACACTTTTCGCCTTACACACTGTCTGGGAACCAATTAAGTTTGTAAGCCAAGGTATCACTGTATTTCATTCAGGAATGCCGAGATTAATTTTTGATTTTTTTTTCTCCCTTTTTAGTTGAGGTAGAAATTGATTCTGTGACTCAAGTGGCAGCGTTGTTACGTAACAGCACTCAGATAATTGGATACAATTATGCTTATTATTTATTTTTTTATGGTTAATACAGTCAGTACTATTTTCCGTTACCTGATCGGGTTGTTGGATCGTCCCGATCCCGCTCGCGGCTTGCCGTTTCCTTGTTGTCGGTGCTCCTGCAGCCACTGGCGGCAAATGTTTTGCATCACCGAGTCGTGAGCCGCTTCCGCCGCCCGCAGGACGTTTTCCACCAGGGGGCCGGCCTTGCTCGCCTCCATTTTGACCGCCAGCAGGTAGGCCGGACGTAGCTTGTTGCAAAGCAGGTAAGCTTTGATCTGTGTTAAGATTAGAAATCATAGTTATTAATTAATTTATTTATTCATTTATGTATCTATTTATATTTATTTTTCGTCTCTATTTATTGGCTTTTTAATTATGTATTTATTTTCCTATTTATGTATTTTCTATTTATCTATATGTACTTATTTTTTATCTATTTATTCATTGGCTGTTTATTTTTCTATTTATGTATTTTTCTATTTATCTACACTGTATTTACTTATTTTTATCTCTATTTATTTATTGGCTTTTTTTTAATGTATTCATTTATTGGCTGTCTGTCTATCGATCTTGACTTATTTTTATCCCTATTTATAGCCGGTTTATCTATACATTGATTTATTTATTCAGATTTATTTTTCTCTCTTTATTTATTGTCTCTGTCTATCTATATTGACTTATTTTTTTTATCTCTTTGTGTATTTATTTATTGGCTGTTTATCTATCCATCTATTTCGTTTTATTTATTTACATCTCTTTATTTATTCATTCATTTATCTATTTTTTATTGATGCATGTATATATTTATTGATGCATTTATTAATTTATTATCTGGATATCTGTTAATGTATCTATTTATTTATTTGTTTGTTTATTAATTTTAATAGTCCCGTGCATGAAAATATGTTAGAAGCCCGACTAGCCCACGAATGAGGCTAAATCTTAAAAAAATATATATATATATATAATAATAATAATAATGATATAAAAAATATTTATGTATTTATTTATTGATATAGAGTATTTATTTATTTATTTAGTCATTCATTCATTCATTCATTATCTATATATCTGTTTATGTATCGATTGATTTATTTGTTTATTAATTTTAATAGTCTCGTGCATGAAAATATGTTAGGAGTTAGTCTAGCCCACGAGTGAGGCTAAAGCTTAAAAAAATATGAAAAAAATATTCATTCATTCATTCATTCATTCATACATTTATTTATTTTATTTATTTATTCATCAATTTATTTATCAATGTATTTATTTATCAATCTATTTATTTGTTTATCTATTTATGTATTTATTTATTTATTATCTATATGTCTGTTTATGTATCTATTTATTTGTTTATTAATTTTAATAGTCTCGTGCATGAAAATATGTTAGGAGTTAGTCTAGCCCACGAGTGAGGCTAAATCATAAAAAAAATACATCAAAAGTCGGTCCAAAATAAAATAAAATAAAATAAAATAAAATAAAATAAAAACACAGGAAGTAAAAATCATGCAATATTAGTTTTTTTTTATCAAAATGACAAAAATAATTCCCCTCTGATGTCAACAAAGCGTCTTACCTTCATTTCTGTGCTCTTGGTTTCCAGAATGAGACTTTCCAATTCTTTGGCCTTAACACAAAAAACAACCCCCCCCAAAAAAACAATATCACCCGCATCATTCATATTTCCTTCTATCATTTTGATTTTTGTCTTACGTCAGCCGCTCCTTTATCGGCCGCTTCCACGCAGCTTAGGATCAGAGCGTCGCCGTCACTCTTGGTGGCCGTGCCCGATTCGCCCACGCACTTGAGAAGCTGGCGCACGGCTGCGAATTTCCTATGGCGGACCAGACGCTGTCCGCCTCGCACGTACACCGCCTGGGCTTCCAGCTGGAAATCCTGCACAAAAACCAACACGTGATGGTTAGCATAAAAATCTTTTTTTTGTTGAGAAATAGAATTTCCCTGATGGCAGCGAACGTCACATAGTTTATGATAAACATTATTTATTATAGAGTGAAGAAAAAAAAAATCATGGAGCTCACCTGTATGACTCGGTATGCAATGCCGAAACCTTCCTCGATATTTTTACCCCCAAGCATCACCTGAAAACACACAAATGACAAAATTAACACACTGACTTAAAAAATAATCAGATTAAAAAAATGGCTTTGATGCCCGCCCCCCCGTCTCAGCACGATAGGGGGACAGGGCTTTCAGCAGCTCTGCCCCCAAACTCTGGAACTCACTTCCTCCCAACATTCGTAACATCGATTCTCTTCCCACCTTCAAATCCCATCTCAAAAGCCACCTATTTAAAATTGTGTTTTCTGTGTAGCTCTTTCTCTTGTTTCTATTTATAATTGTATTTTATTTATTGCATTCTATTTGTAATTGTATTTTATTTATTATAGTATCTATGGTTGTCTGTGACTGTTAAGCACAGGTGTCAAAGTCAAGGCCCGCGGGCCAAATCCGGCCCGCCACATCATTTTTTTCGGCCCGCGAAAGCAAATCAAACTTGTTAAATTCCATTACGATTGCTAAAATCTGAGCCAAAATTTCATATTTTTGGATGTCAACCACAATAAAAGTCATTATTCTTGACTTTAGATTTGAAAACGACTTATTCATTAATTTGCTGTGTGCTCTATATGTAATATTTGAAGGGATTTAAACATTCTAATGGGTTCCTCAAATTCATAACGGCCCTCGAGAGGAAACCATAACTACAATGTGGCCCGCGGCAAAAAATGACTGACACCCCTGCTGTAAAGTGTCCTTGAGAGCTTTGAAAGGCACTTTAAATTTATTATTATTATTGTTTATTTTTATATTTTTTTTATTTTTATTATTTTTATTATTTTTACTTTTATTTTTATTATTTTTTTCATTTTTATTTTTATGTATTATTATGATGTATCTGTTATGATTTATTATTGTTTATTATTATGTTTATTCTATGTTGAATTTTATGTTGAATTTTATGTTTTTTAATTTTTATTTTTATGATTATGTTTATGTATTATTATGATGTATATGTTATGATTTATTATTGTTTATTATTATGTTTATTTTATGTTTATTTTTATGTTGAATTTTGTGTTGAATTTTATATTTATTATTATTATTATTATTATTATTATTATTATTATTATTAAAAAAAAAAATTGGGGGACTTTATGTCACCCAACTCAATTTTATTGAAGGAGTCAAAATCAGAAAATCGTTGGGCACGTCACCTTGCAGGCCACTTCCACCTTCACGGGACTCCCCCCGAATAAAGTCGGAGGTGGTCCGGACCCTGTCGCAGGCGGGTGTCCTGACCCGGTCTCAGGCGGGGTTTCACGACGGTGCAGGAAACGGGTCACCTCCAGCTGTAGTTCGATGGTGTTTATGTGCCTGAAGACACAAAGAAAATCAGTCGTTTGTCTTTGCAGAGGATAAAGAATACACGCATCTGAGTTCATTGGTTAATTGAGCAAATCGGAGTAGGATTTTCTAGTTGTGAGTTGTCAAATGATGTCGAAAGTCGTCATGAGGTATGAGCAAGACAGACCTGGACACGTCACTTGATGACATTGTCTTCTTAAAGGAGCTTCCTTGGGACAATTTCCTCCTGACACCCCCGCGACACTGCTGCTCCTGCAGATACGTCCTCAGGTGCTCTTTGGCTCGCACCAACCAGCGCTGACATATACACACAAACACACACACTTGCTTCACTTTGTGTGTGTGTGTGTGTGTGTGTGTGTTGTGAGTGTGTGTTTAATGAGAGTACAAAGGTCAGACCAAAAACTGGTTTGAAAACTTAACTAAATCCAACAAACAAACAAAAAAGTAAAAATGTATTGAACCAAATTCTATACAGGAGTGAGGACTTTGAATGTACCCATTCAGAGACCTCACTCCTGCTGTAATTTCAGTTTAAAGTCCACTTTTAATAAATAATAACAATAATCATCATCATAATAATAATAAATGTAATCTCTAAGCGCCTTTCAAAACTCTCAAGGACACTTTACAGTCACGGAATAATAACTTTTTTTGCGCGAGTGAGCAGCGGCAACCATTCGTGCCAGCTTGTTTTTTTTAAGAAGCTGAAGTGGGAAATGCAATTAGGGGGACATCTAGTGTTCAAATGTAACATGAGTTCTTCTCTGAACTTATCAGAAAGGGTGGTCGTCACTCCTTATCTGGAGTACCTGGACCTCGCAAAAATGTAGAAACAGGAATGTGTGTGTGTGTGTGTGTGTTAGTATGACTGGTTTTGTGAGGACCACTAACATTTTATACCATACGTAGTGAGGACATTTTTGACAAGTGAGGACCTTTTGGCCGGTCCTCACAAGTGTTTCATTCTAAAGGCTTCGAGAGGGTCTATATATGCATCTGTTAAAGTTTCAGAGAGGTCCTCAAAAATTCACCCAAAATGATTTTTTGGTGTGTATTTTAATTTCACTTGGATACACGCACATTTTACTCACTGTGTGTGTTTATGTGTGTGTGTGTGCGTGCGTGTTTAATGAGAGGAAAAAGTTCAAACCACAAAAAGTCAAACAATATTTTAACCAAATTCACTACAGGGGTGAGGACTTTGAATATACCCATTCAGAAATCTCACTCTTGTTGTTATTTCAGTTTCAAGTCCACTTTTTATTGCTTTGTTTTCAAAAAGTTGAAGTGGGAAATGGGGTGACATAAGTGTATAGTGCCACTTAGCAGTTTTTTTTTTGACAACGATACTAGACGATACAGCGTGTTCTACCGGAAACAAATTCCTTGTGTGTTCTACATACTTGGCAATAAAGATGATTCTGATTCTGATTCTGATTTAGTGTTCAAATGTAACACTAGTTCTTCTCTAAACTTATCAGCAACGGTGGTCCTCACTCCTTCTCTGGAGTTATCCGGACCTCACAGAACCATTGAATCAGGAATGTGTGTATGTGTGTGTGTGTGTGTGTGTGTGCGTGTATACGTACCTGCTGGTCACCGAGCTGTTGGTACGAAGTGGCTCCGTGAGTAAAGAAGCGGATGCAGGTCATGGCCGCACGCACGTGATCCTGTGAACGGAAAGGCTACGTTTTGCTAACTCTTAGCTTCAGGACAGGATAAGGCTTTGGGTGCTTCTAGCTTAGGAAGTGGGTTTAAACAAGTTTTGGGGTTTGAGTTTCGACTCAGTTAGGGTTTCAAATGAAGGTTCCAAGGAAAAATTTAGGGTTGCTGTTTTACGAACTGAAATACGTCCCCACAACGCACCATCATGAACTGCTGGATCTGGTAGAGTGTATGGAAATATCCACGCCGTTGCAGCCACTGGCAAGAGGCGATCAGATAGCGGCTGCACGCCTCCAGACCCGGGTCCAGCTTCTCCAGAACGTCCTGCAGCATTCCCAGACGTCCTCGTTCCAGGGCCGGTTGTAGAACGCCCTCCAGGAACACCTCATCTGGGGCATCCTGGAGCCACGGTAGCAAGGAAGCTAAAGTGAGGTTTCCCGTTAGGGTTTCAAGTGAAGGTCATGATAAAATGAAAGCTGGCCTTGTTCAGGAGATAGGAGATGGCTTCCGTCATGGCGTCGTGGCGCATGTGGAAGCTAACCAGCGCCAGGTGAGTGGCGTAGGCGTTCAGGTAGTAGAGGCACTCCTGGTGTAGGATGTTCTTCGGGTATTCGGACCTCTCGCTGAGGGCCTCCTCCAGCTCCTGAAGCGGAGCCAAGATGTCTTCGCTCAAAGGCTTCAGGGGAACACAAAGTTACAGTAGACGTTGATTGGCGACTAAAACCCGACAAAGTCCAAGATGGCGCCCGAGTAGGCAGCCGTTGGCAAGTGCTCTAGTTTGTTTTTGTTGTTTTTCTGTTGTAATAGCGAGCTAGCTAGCCAGCAAGATAGCCAGATAGCTAATAATAATACAGTGAGACCTCAACTTACAAACACCTTATCTTACAAACTTTTCGTCTTACAAACGTCAAATTTATGAAAATTAAACCTTATAATAAGCACTATTTTCATAATACACACCCACCACAGCTGGCGGAGTGATCTTCGGCGGAAGCACACGACCGAACAGCACCAGAGGTTAAGTTACCAACAGTCAGTTATGGAAGGTGACTCTCCTTCCATAAGCCATCAACGACCATCAAAAAGGTAAATAAAACTTTATTTTACAGCAGTTTATTTCTTTAATTACAGTCCTCATGTAATGCGCCTCTCTTTCCAAACAGCAATTCCCTTTGACCTTCGACCTCCAACGCCATTCCATCAAGCCATAAATGACCATCACAAATGTTAATAAAGTGACTTTATGATACAATGCAGTGTATTTCTTTCATTACAATACAATTGCACATTTATTATACATAGAATAAGGTATGTCGTGTGTAGTTTTAAGGCTTATTTAGTTGAAAAGTATATTTTATGGAAACCCGGGAACGGATTATTCCCATTTTAATGGTTTCCTATGGGAAATGTATTTTTGAGATACACACTTTTCGCCTTACACACTCTGTCTGGGAACCAATTAAGTTCGTAAATTGAGGTCTCACTGTAATACATTTCATTTATAAGCGCCATTCAAAACTCTCAACGTCACAGAATAAGTTTTTCTGCGGGTGAGCAGCGGCAGCCACACGCGTCAGCGTTCACTCAACCCGGAAGAAACACAAATAGATAGAAAGCTAGCTAGCTAGCTAAAAGATTATGTGACAACGTCTCTGTTACCCTCAGATTTAATAGACAGCAAATAGATAGCAAATACTTTTTACTTCAAGATGGCACCGCGAGAGTGGGTGACTTTACAGCAGCACCTTTATTTTGTTTTTCTACCTCTTCCTTTCCCTTTCATCACTTTTCTGATATGAAATGTAAACTTCTCCACTGCGAGACTGATAAAGGCTAATCCAATCTAATCCAATCCAAACAGTTTGAGAAGTCACATGAGGATATCAATGCTTGTTGCTAGGCAGACTTCATCGACCACTCAGAAACCAAAGTCTATGAAAAGAAGGCGACGCCTGCTTCGGAGATGGGTATACCGTGGCTGTTACAGGTCTGACGGTGGTCTCCAGGTGCTTGACAATCTCCTGTAGTAGCGTGGGGCCCATGTTGATCTGGTTGCGGTCCACGGGGGCCTTCAGACAGCGTGCGAATTTCTCCCGAGCCGCCGTCAGGCTGCCGGCCTTCAAGGAGGCCATGGCCCACGCTTGCCAAACGGCGCCGGGGTCCAGCCCGCTTTTGGTGGACACCTTTTACAAAATATAACGATGTGGTGAGTGTTACAGTACTATATATACTAAATATTTTAAACTTACAGTGATACCTTGGTTTACGAACCCCTTGGCTTACGAACTTTTCGGTTTACGAACGTGACAATTATGAAAATTTTACCTTGGCGTACGAACTTTACCTTGGCATACAAACTGTTTTGCGTACATGGAGCTGCCTCAATGAGTGATGTGTCATTCGCAAACGAGCCCGTTCTTCTAACAACAAAATGGCACCCGACTGTTTTAGTTCTCTATTCCCCGCCCCCATTCTTCGGTTAAAGCTACGTGATTGGTCAAGAACGCAGCAGTGAGGGGAGGTGGTTTAAACATTTAAAAAGAGAGGCAGACGACAGTGAGAGAGTTTCAACTTTGATAAAATATATATAATATATATATTGATGATAAATATATATGATATATTGATGACAAATATATTTATACAGTAAAGTCTCGTTATATCGATATCGGATATAACGATAGTCCCGGTTATATCGATACTATTTCTATGCACGCACGGAGAAAATTACATGCAAACAGGGTCGGATATATCGATAGTCCCGGTTATATCGATATTTTTTGGACTCCCTTGAATATCGATATAACGAGACTTTACTGTATATTGATGGGATAAATTATCCCATCAATCAGGCTTCACAGACAACCCTCACAAGCCATATGTACACTTGATGCAAAAAGCTATCAACCCAGCTAAACAGAACACAATTGATGAGGAACTAGATAAAATTATCACAGAGAAAGCACCGACAAGGGATCATTCCTCAAGATGGTGAAAGAAGAAGGTTACGTTCCTCATCAAGTGCTTAATGCTGATGAAACCGGCCACTCCATTCCTTCAAGCCATCAACGACCATCACAAAGGAAAATAAAACCACTTTATTAAACAGTTCAGTTTTTTTCTTTAATTATAATACTACACAAAATTAGAAAGTAGAAAATTGTGTTTTATGGGGACCTGGGAACGGATTATCCTCATTTTAATGGTTTCCTATGGGAAATTAATTTTTGGGATACACACTTTTTGCCTTACACACTCTGTCTGGGAACCAATTAAGTTCGTAAGCCAAGGTATCACTGTATTTATTTTAAGCTACTAGCAAGAAGAATTAAAGACGGTGCATCACTCACCTCCACCGCTAGCTGGTAATATTCAGTTTCCAAGAGTTGGTTCCGGAGCCGCGTGACGGCTATCGTCTCGAGGATGTCATCCAAGGAAGGAATGTGGTTGTAATTGGCCGCCACCAGGATCTTCAGCACGTCCACTTTGCTGATGTAACTGCGTGATGGGCAACAAGCAAAATAACAACAAAAAAAAAAAAACAATTGACCTCCGCCTTGAACGTTTTATCACGGGTAAAATCGGTAATGTTAGACGTGCAATTGACATATTTCGGGGCAGATTTTTGGGGACGGACCAAACGTATTGATTTGTAAAATTAAAATACATAAATAAAGTCATACCGATTAGTTTTTAAAAAAATAAACAGTAAATTTCTAATAATAATAATACAGTAAAGTCTCGTTATATCGATATTCAAGGGAGTCCGAAAAAATACGATATAACCGGGATATATCCGACCCTGTTTGCATGTAATTTTCTCCGTGCGTGCATAGAAATAGTATCGATATAACCGGGACTATCGATATATCCGATATCGATATAACGAGACTTTACTGTAATATCTAAACAAATGAATAAACGTATACACAAATAAATAAATAGAACGATACATATATAATTACGTAAATAAATAAATAAGTACATAAATAAGTAAATGTGAATGAAAGAAAGAAAGAAAGAAAGAAAGAAGGAAAGAAAGAAGGAAAGAGAAAGAAAGAAAGAAAGAAGGAAAGAGAAAGAAAAGAAAGAAAAAAAAGAAAAGACAGAAAATAAATAAAAGACAGAAAAAAAAGAAAAGAGAAAATAAATAAAAGAAAGAAAGGAAAGAAAGAAAAGCAAGAAAAGAAAAAAGAAAAGAAAGGAAAGAAAGAAAAGCAAGAAAAGAAAAAAGAAAAGAAAAGCAAGAAAAGGAAGAAAAGAAAAGAAAAGAAAAAAAGAAAAAAAGAAAAAGAGAAAAAGAAAAAAAGAAAAAAAAAAAAAAGAAAAAAAAAAAAAAAAAAAAAAAAAAAAAAAAAAAAAAAAAAAAAAAAAAAAGAAAAAAAAGAAAAAAAAGAAAACAAGAAAGAAAAAAGAAAGAAAAAAAGAAAAAAAAGAAAAGACAGAAAATAAATAAAAGACAGAAAAAAAAGAAAAGACAGAAAATAAATAAAAGAAAGAAAGGAAAGAAAGGAAAGAAAGAAAAGCAAGAAAAGAAAAGAAAAAAGAAAAGAAAAGAAAAGCAAGAAAAGCGAGAAAAGAAAAGAAAAGAAAAGAAAAAAAGAAAAAGAAAAAAAAGAAAGATAAAAAAAAAAAAAAAAAAAAAAAAAAAAAAAAAGAAAGAAAAAAAGAAAAAAAAAAGAAAAAAAAAAAAAAAAAGAAAAGAAAAGAAGGGAAGGAAAACCAGTTGCACATTGAAATCGGGAGCGCCCCACGTTTGAAGGCCTCACCTGTCACACAAGGCCAGGTCCTGGTTGCGTCCCACTTTGACGAACATGAGCTTGGCGCTAAAGAGCAGCTGGCGCATGATGTCCGTCAGCAGGCAGGCGTCCACCTCCGGGTTGGTCAGCTTGCGGGACAGCGAGCGGCAGTGGTCGATGAGCTGATGGCCGCACGCCGCCTGGTCGCCGTGTAGCGACAAGATGGCCACGCACAGGTGCGAACTGGGGGCCTTGGGAAATAAACTAGCCACTTAGTGTGTGTTTTGGCCAAGCCTTTACGTAGGATGCCCTTCCTGACACAACCCTCTGGATTTATCCGGGCTAGGGACCGGCACAAGAAGACTTATGTCCCTTTGTGGCTACAGAACAAGCTCAGTAAAACTATGTATCTATGAGTTATCCATTAGCTCTCTAGCTAGCTATCGATGAGTTATCTATTAGCTAGCTAGCTAACTTTCTACATAATTGAGTTATTCAACTATCTAGCTAACAATCTATGATTTATCTATTAGCTATCTATCTATTAGCTAGCTATCTAACTTTCTACCTAATTGAGTTATTCAACTATTTAGCTAACTATCTATGAGTTATCTATTAGCTAGCTAGCTAACCTTCTACCTATTTGAGTTATTCAAATATCTAGCTAACAATCTATGATTTATCTATCAGTTATCTATTAGCTAGCTATCTAACTTTCTACCTAATTGAGTTATTCAACTATCTAGCTAACAATCTATGATTTATCTATCTATCTATCTATCTATCTATCTATCTATCTATCTATCTATTAGTTATCTATTAGCTAGCTAGCTAACTTTTTACCCATTTCAGTTATTCAACTATGAGTTATCTATGAGTTACCTATTAGCTAGCTAACTTTCTACCTATTTGAGTTATTCAACTATCTAGCTAACTATCTATGAGTTATCTATTAGCTATCTTGCTATCTATTAGTTATCTATTAGCTAGCTAGCTAACTTTCTACCCATTTCAGTTATTCAACTATGTAGCTAACTATCGATGAGTTATCTAAGAGTTACCTATTAGCTAGCTAACTTTCTACCTATTTGAGTTATTCAACTATCTAGCTAACTATCTATGAGTTATCTATTAGCTATCTAGCTATTAATTATCTCATAGCTATCTGGCTAACTTTCTGCCTATTCAACTATCTAGCTAACTATCTATGAGTTATCGATTAGCTATCTAGCTAGTACCGTGATGTTAATTATTTGTGGGTTATAAAAAGTCAAGGGAGGTTTTCCAATACGAACCTGCTCGTAGTAGAACTGGTCACGCAACTGCTGGTTTTCGACGGGATCCATGGAGAGCCTGATCTGTCTGGGCGCAATCTCGGGCAGATGCAACATGCCATCGAGGGGGTCCTCCGTCAAGGAAGGGATCGCCGCTGCTGCACGGAAGAATTCGACATCTCAAAATAATGCATGCCAGCGTAACCGTTTATGCGCGATTTTTCCCACATTCTGTGCAGTTGTGAGCTTCCGATAAGAAAGGACATGAGGCAAAAAGGAAACAATTCAGATGTATTTACCTTCACTTGATTCCAGCTCGTCGTCAGAACTGCAGGGGAACAAAGAAATAACCTTAGAGTATAGTGTATATGAAGTATTAATCAATAATTATAGTTGCAAAAATTGTGGGTATTTTTTATTATAAGTTTCTTAAAAAAATATATCTTCACAGTTTAAAATAAAATTACATAGATTTTAATTTTTTTTTTAAAATAAAATATATATATTTTTTATATATACTGTATATATTTATTTAAAATATATATATTCACACAGTTTAAAATTAAGATAAATAAATACATTTTTATTTTTTTTCATTTTTAAAATTTTTAAAGATTAAAATAAAAATATATGTATATATATTTTATATATACTGCATATATTTATTTAAAATACAGTAAAGTCTCGTTATATCGATATCGGTTATATCGATAGTCCCGCTTATTACGATACTATTTCTATGAACGCAAGGAGAAAATTACATGCGCGCAGGATAGGATATATCGATAGTCCGGTTATATCGATATTTTTTCCGACTCCCGAGAATATCGATATAATGAGATATTCACACAGTTTAAAATTAAGATGAATAAATAATTTTTTTCATCTTTTATATATATATATATATATATATATATATATATACAGTAAAGTCTCGTTATATCGATATTCAAGGGAGTTCGAAAAAATGTCGATATAACCGGGACTATCGATATATCCGATATCGATATAACGAGACTTTACTGTGTGTGTATATATATATATATATATATATATATATATATATATATATATATATATATATATATATATATCCCCAAAAAAAATATATATACACACTTTTTTCAATGTGACTTGTAAAACACACACAAAAATACATATAGTGAAATCAATAAAATAATCTCAGTGAGGGAAAGCAAAAAAAAAAGATCCACAGCTTCACAAGCAAATTTTAAATCCCAGGCATCACACAAACGGCACATGAAAACTAAATAAAATGATGCCTTTTTTTTCGTAAAATACTTTTGTATTTTTAAAAATCAATATTTTTCTATGTCTTTCACTGATGACCTGAACATTGGACACATTTATGCAGTCTCAAGATAAACTTTAAGAGTTTTACTCAAACAAAAATCGGGATGTTAACCAAATGCCAAAAGCGGATTAATGACACATCTGTAAAAAACAACAACAAAATGGATTAACTCCAGAGATTAATCACTACATCGGTTAAAAATATCCAAAAAGAAAATAAAACATTGATCTGAATATGACCTTGGACTTACTCAGTATGAAAGTAGGCATAACACTGGTCACAAACTCTAACGTCGTCTCCAGGACATCCCTCGACGGCCATTTTGCGCTCCGAGCAAGCTTGACACACCAGGCGACCGCAACGGCGACAGTGATGGCGACGGTTGAACTGATGAAAGAGACGCTCTGTTCATTATCGTCGCGACTATTATCGTATTTTCCGGTGTATAAGGCGCACCGGAGTAAGAGGCGCACCCCAAATGAATCCATAAACAGGTAAAATCCAACTTACGAACGAGTTCCGTTCCGAACAAACGGTCGTAAGTCAAAATGGTCGTAAGTCGAAATCCATTCAAAATGTTGAATAGAGACTCGGAGGCTCACAAACTCCCCCTCTTAAAATGTTAAAAATAGTCGTAAGTACGTCGTAAGTACGGGTGGTCGTAAGTCGAGCAGGTCGTAAGTCGGATATTACCTGAAAAAGGCGCATCTTCAACGAATGAAAAAAAAATCCAAATATAATACAGTAAAGTCTCGTTATATCGATATCGGATATATCGATAGTCCTGGTTATATCGATACTATTTCTATGCACGCACGGAGAAAATTACATGCAAACAGGGTCGGATATATCGATAGTCCCGGTTATATTGATATTTTTTCGGACTCCCTTGAATATCGATATAACGAGACTTTACTGTATATAAATATATAAAAGTTTTCCAAATATAAGCCACAACACATTATAAGGTGCTACAGTAAAGGTTGGGGGTACGCATGTTTTGATTCTGGAGCAAGGCAGTTTGTGAAGGAATATCCTGGGGTGACATCATGAACAAGGGGGCGGGACTTTCTGAATCTCGCCAGTTCCGAGCTCATTTTGTGGCACTTTTGGGACACTTTTATAAGTCATTTTTATTGGTGTTTTGCATTTGACTAAAAATATCACACTTCGTGTTTTGGTTATTTTAGATGCTATAAAACGTTTTTCTGATGTCAGTTAAGAAACAAAAAATGGTGTCGGCGTTCCATTAAATGGGAAATGCAACGAATGAATGAATTTCAGACAAAATTGTCTGAAATTATCCCGTCCGATGCCTCACCATAGTAAACCTTTCCCGCCGGCACACCATGCAGACGTGGTGCTTGGTGTCAGGCACCCAGTCCTTGGGGTCCGGCGGCTGTTCCGGCGGCTGGAATTGAGCGGGCGAGGACCGCTTCCTCCCTGCCGAGCTTCGGTCCCGCTCTCTGTCGCCGCTGTTCGTCGAGGAGCTGTGAGTGGGGGTACTGCCTAGAACGTGGAGGGTAGGTAGGTAGCTAGCTATATAGCCAACAGATAGCAAGCTGGATAGATAGCTAGCCAGCTAGCTAATATGTGTCCTGACTCAAACAGCTAGGTAGATAGCTATAGACCTAATAGTTAACCAGCTAGATAGATAGCTAAAAGCTAGCTAATATGTTTACTGACTCAATTAGGTAGGTAGCTAGCTATAGAGCTAATAGATAACAAGCTAGATAGATAGCTAGCTAATAGCTAGCTAGCTAGATAATATGTGTCGTGACTCAAATAGCTAGGTTGCTAGCTATAGAGCTAATAGATAACCAGCTAGATAGATAGCTAAAAGCTAGCTAATATGTTTACTGACTCAATTAGCTAGGTAGCTAGCTATAGAGCTAATAGATAACAAGCTAGATAGATAAATAGCTAATAGCTAGCTAGCTAGCTAATATGTGTCCTGACTCAAATAGCTAGGTAGCTAGCTACATAGCTAATAGATAACCAGCTAGATAGATAGCTAATAGCTAGCTAATATGTTTCCTGACTCAAATAGCTAGGTAGCTAGCTATATAGCTAATAGATAACAAGCTGGATAGATAGCTAGCCAGCTAGCTAATATGTTTCCTGACTCAAATAGCTAGATAGCTAGCTATATAGCTAATAGATAACAAGCTAGAAAGATAGATAGCTAATAGATAGCTAGCTAGCTAATATTTTTCCTGAGTGAAATAGCTAGGTGGCTAGGTATATAGCTAATAGATAGCATGTGAAGACTTACTTGCTGAGGAAGGCGTTGAAGAGTCCAGACGAGGGGACGATAATACGCTGCTGTCTTGAGCGGGACACTGCAACAGAGCATCTTGAAGGCTGATGACAGAATCTGAAAAAAATAAAATACTACAATAAAAATAAATAAACTAAAGAGCTAAACCTGGACACATTTTTTTGAGACGTTATTAGTGTGTAAGGCGAAAAGTGTGTATCCCAAAAAATAATTTCCCATAGGAAACCATTAAAATGAGAATAATCCTTTCCCAGGTCCCCATAAAACATAATTTGCTACTCTCTAATTTTGTAAGCCTTAAAACTACACAAAATATACCTTATTTTATGTATAATAAATCTCCTATGGTATTATAATTAAAGAAATAAACTGTACTGTATAATAAAGTTGTTTTATTGACCTTTGTGATGGTCGTTGATGGCCTGATGGAATGGAGTGGCCGGTTTCATCAGCATTAAACACTTGATGAGGAACGTAACCTTCTTCTTTCGCCATCTTGAGGAATGATCCCTTGTAGGTGCTTTCTCTGCGATAACCTAGTTCCTCATCAATTGTGTTCTGTTTAGCTGGGTTGATAGCTTTTTGCATCAAATGTACAGATGGCTTGTGCAGGTTATTTGTGGAGCCTGATTGATGGGATATTTTAACCTTGCAGTCTCCACTCTGCTTTTGAACTATCAAAGTTGAAAGGAGTCCAAATTTTACTGTTTTCTATCCATTTTCTCATTCTCTCTCTGTCAATCATCCCAGTCTCAATTCCGGATCAAAATAGCTGACCTCCCGTTTGTATCACTAACCGGATCGCGACCTCTCCCGAGGCGCGCATGCAAAGTCCAAGGCCTTGCGTGCGTACTCGGCCAGAATCTTGTCGACGGCTTCCATCCCGAAGCCCGCCTCTTGCCCGGCCAGCAGGTTCCCGAGGGTGCGTACGGTGGCGTCGGCCCAGTCCACTTTCATGTTCATGAGCATTTGCTCCAACATCAGCAGGGGCTCCGACAACAAGGGGAAGTAGTTGCGGCGGGCCGGCGCCGGCAGCGCTAACAAGACTTTGGAGCCCAAGTTGAGGGTGTGGATGTATCGGCGACGCGCCGGCGACACCTGGCTTTGGAAGTGTAGCGTCATGTAGTCGGCTAAAAAATGGCAGGCGGCCAAGCCGGGGTGGCGGTCCAAGGCGCGCTCGCATACGTCCAGGCCGCACGCCAGACCCTCAAGAAGCTAATCGGGATACAAGAAGACGCATTAGCATGTCTGATTGACAGATGTCGCCCAAGGTATCGTTGATGTTAGCGTTGTCTTTTGTGGTTGACAGGAAAATGTGGTGTTTGGTGAGTGTGTGAAATGGTTTGTTTTGGGTGTGTCGTTAGCTTCATGCTAGCACCGAATGGGAAACTGTATTGACAGGCTATTGTAATGTAGCATGAGACGGCAGAGGAGGGATTTCCTGTCGGACAACGAATATTTATATGGACAGCCCAAATATATGTACGTTTGTTTATTTATTATATATTTAATATTTATCATTTTTTACTTTTGCATTCTTATTTATCATTTATTATTTATTCATTA
>NC_142742.1:3167500-3190000 GCF_051943395.1 Hippocampus bargibanti | reverse complement strand
CTGATCCACTGGTGAAAAGGACACTTTGATCCTCTCCTCTTTCATCTACAACTGCTTCATGCAACAAAGAGGGCGCAGAAAGTGCTTATGATTGAATGACTGCGTCTTTGTGTTGTCATATTATTTGTTATTTTGACTTCAAGATGGCGCCGCCAGAGTGGCTGCCTTTATAATAATAATAATAATAATAATAATAATAATAATAATAATAATAATAATAATAATACATTTTCATTTAGAAGCGCCTTAATAATAATACATTTTCATTTAGAAGAAACCTCTCAAGGTTAATTTACAGTCACAGTATAAGTTTTTCTTTGGGTGAGCAGCGGCAGCCACATGCACCACTGTTCACTCAACCCGGACAAACTCAAATAGATAGAAAGTTAGCTAGCTCGCTAATGGATAACTAATAGCTAGCTAACTAGCTAGTTAGATAGCAAATAGATAGCAAGCTAGGTTGCCAGCTAGCTAGTCAGATAGCGAATAAGTCACATTTGGTTTTTCTACTTCTTCCTTTTCTTTCCTCTTATTTTCATCACTTTGCTGCTGTGAAATGTAAATTTCTCCACTGGGAGACGAATACAAGCTAATCTAATCTAATCTAATCTAATCTAATCTAATCTAAAAAGATAGCAGACCTGTCAGGAGACACCTGGCGTTCAAAAAGAAGGTAAGAGAGAAGCTGCGATGGAGCTCGAAGCAACACCAGCAACGGATTGGCCAGCTTCACTTCACTCGTGGGATCTGAAACAGACGCGGCGTCAGAAACCCACCGCTAACTTCTCCTTTCATCGCTTTTGATCGCTAACAAACCTTCGGATCCGAGACCGCGCACCAAGACGGCCGCCAGCGTGTCGACGTAGTGCAGAAAGCGGCGCACAAAGTCGGGCCTGGCGAGATCTCCGTTGGGCTCGAAGGGGCACGATTGGTCCAAGGAATGAAGAAGCTGCTTCATGGCGCAACGCACCGGGTGAGCGTCCACCTCGGATGGTTTCAGGTTGGTCTGCTCTGACAGGAGCGCTAAGAGGGAGCTTGGTGACGTTGCGACACCATCTTAAAAACAAACAAACATCCACCAATCAGAGAGCAGCGAGGCCATCAAGCACTTTTCTTCTACTCATTAATAATAATAATAACAACAACAACAACAACAACAACAACAACAACAATAATAATAATAATAATAATAATAATAATAATAATAATAATAATAATAACGACAATAACAATAAAAACAACGACAACAATAATAATAATAATAATACATTTTTTATAAGCGCCTTTCAAAACTCTCAAGGACACTTTACAGTCACGGGATATTTTTTCTGCAGGTGAGCAGCGGCAGCCACACGCGCCAGCGTTCACTCAACCCGGAAGTAACTCAAATAGAAAGCTAGCTAGGTAGCTAATAGATAACTAATAGATAGTTAGATAGCTAATAGATATCAAATAGATAGCTAGCTAGCTTTAGATAGCAAATAGATACAAAGTTAGCTAGCTAGCTAGCTTTAGCTAGGAAGTAACGTTTCATCATAAGAAAACCTTTATTTGTCTTACCCAGTGACACAATTTACAGCAGCGAAATAATCCAAATCCAAAAATTTTTACATTCGAAAAATGCCTGAAAAATGATTTGCCAACATTTTGAAAATTCGAAAAATGTCTGAAAAATTATTTGCCAAAATTTTGAAAATTCGAAAAATGCCTGAAAAATTATTTGCCAAAAAAAATTCGAAAAATGCCTGGAAAATTATTTGCCAAAATTTTGAAAATTAGAAAAATCCCTGAAAAATGATTTGCCAAAATTTTGAAAATTAGTAACTCAAATAGATAGAAAGCCAGCTCGCTAGCTAACAGATACTGATACAATAGATAGCTACCTAGCCAGCTAGATAGCTAGATAGCTAAATGATTGCTAGCTAGATAGCTAATAGATAGCAAATAGATAACAAGGTAGCTAGCTTGACAGCTAGCTAGACTGTCACAAGTCTTTTCTCAGAAGGAATTCTGCGAAATGGAAATCCCTTAATCCGGAAAAAAAAAAATCATATGGATGAACTTTTTTACCAGATACCAAGATGAACGATTCCCTCTAACGGAAATTCCCATATCCGGAACACGGAATTACAATCCATGCAAAATTGTCACATTTTTGCTCGATATTTGGAAAAAAAGTTGTCCGTTCCATCTTGAACTGCGTGGGATGGAGTCAGTGAATAACTCATTGACCGGCAGCAAAAAGGTGTCCACTGCAGTGCCAGGGTTTTTGTCATTTTCCTTCAAATTGTCAGACAGAATATTGATTTTTAGGACTACATAAGCATTCCATTCAACGTAACAAACCTTAGACTCTCTTCTGTCATCAGAAACTGAACAATTATTTCACAAATGTAATCACCGTACTGACCCCCGACATCGGTTGCGGCGCCGAGGACGTTCAAGGTGCTCTCGAAACATTGCATCAGACCAAGTTGGGCGGAAATACACTCCTCGCTCAGCGTCGGGTAGCAACATAGCAGGACTTCCTGGATGCAGGAGCCGAATGGACTGGCGCACATTTGCTCCTCCAACGTGGCTCCTTCTAAAAAAAATTAAAATGCAAGCAATAGTCACTGTCGGCGGCCATTTTATAGTCGCAAGCGTGCTTTTAATACCCTGGACTCACCCGCCATTTTGACTTACTGGTTGTTGGATGGTTTAGAATTTTGCTGATCTGCTGGAGGACCAGAGGGAATCCACAGATGTTCTCCAGATGGGGTTCCCGGGGGTCCATTCGCACAGCTGAAGAATGCAAACGTTCATCGCAAGGAGTTGTGGTTATTGGGAAGAAAAATAGAAGATTAGCGAGAATTGTGTTGGACTGCTTAAGGTAGATGTGCCGAGCACATTTTATGCTGGAGCATAATACATTTCTTTTATAAGCGCCTTTCAAAACTCTCAAGGTCACTTTACAGTCACAAGATAAGTTTTTCTGTGTTTGAGCAGTGGCAGCCACACGCGCCAGCGTTCACTCAACTGGAAGTAATTCGCATAGAAAGCTAGCTAGCTAATAGATAGCTAACAGGTAGCTAGCTAGGCCTTCACTCAACCCGGAAGTAACTCAGATAGAAATCTAGCTAGCTAATAGACATATATATATATATATATATATATATATATATATATATATATATATATATATATATATATATATATATATATATATATATATATATATATACACACACAGTGAGACCTCAATTTACGAACTTCATTGGTTCCCAGACAGAGTGTGTCAGGCGAAAAGTGTGTATCCAAAAAAAAAAAATCCCATAGGAAACCATTAAAATGGGAATAATCCGTTCCCGGATTTCCATAAAATATACTTTTCAACTAAATAAGCCTTAAAACTACACACAACATACCTTATTCTATGTATAATAAATATGCTATTGTACTGTAATGAAAGAAATACACTGCATTGTATCATAAAGTAATTTTATTTTTGTTTGTGATGGTCATTTATGGCTTGATGGAATGGCGTTGGAGGTCAAAGGGAATTGCTGTTTGGAAAGAGAGGCACATTACAGGAGGACTGTAATTAAAGAAATAAACTGTGCTGTAAAATAAAGTTTTATTGACCTTTTTGATGGTCGTTGATGGCTTATGGAAGGAGAGTCACCCTCCATAAGTACTGTTGGTAACTTAACCACTGGTGCTGTTCGGTCGTGTGCTTCCGCCGAAGATCACTCCGCCAGCCGTGGTGGGTGTGTATTATGAAAATAGTGCTTATTATAAGGTTTAATTTTCAGAAATTTGACGTTTGTAAGATGAAAAGTTTGTAAGTTAAGGTGTTTGTAAGTTGAGGTCTCACTGTACATTCCTTATTGTCAATAGAACTAAGATTTGTTGTGTGTCCCCCACCCCCACACAAACACACACTTCTTTTTGTTTTAATTTCAATAATTCTCAAAGGTTTTTCCGAACTTTACTCGTATGCCTACCACGAGCCTCCAAACTGCTGCTGAGGCGACGCTCTGCAGTGTCCAGAAGTTGCCGCGACGTCTTCCAAAGCCGACAGTGGCAGCACGCCAGGTCAAATGCGGCCATGGCGGGTGGGCTGAGTGTCCCCAGGAGCCCACCCAAACGTCCGGATGCCTCAGCCGAGCACCCGCTGGTCCAGTAGTCCTCCTCCAGGGTCGGGAGAGGGTGGGAAGGAGTGCTCAGAAGGCGATTGGCTATGTCGGAAATTGAGTAGAACGCCACACCTGGGGGAAGGGGGGCAGGGGGGGGGAGTCAAAACCAGGCGTAAAAAGGTCAATAAAAATGAAAATATAAAAAATCTAAATGTTATGTGTATTTTAAAATGTTTTAACTTAAAAACTTTAATTGTTAATTTTTAGTTTAGATGTTTATTTTAATTTTAATATTAATTGTAATTTTTAATAATAATAATAATACATTTCATTTCTAAGCGCCATTCAAAAATCTCAAGGACACTTTTTAAGACTTTAAAATTTTTAAGTTTAACTTTAAAAATTTTTAAGATTTTAAATTTAAGATTTTAAATACAAACTATCAAAAATCTAAATTTTAAATTGTATGTGTATTTAAAAAAAAAATAATGTAAAATTTGTAATTGTTAATTTTAATTTTTAAGATTTTAAAATTAAGATTTCAAGATTTTAAAAATAAAATAGAATATTTAAAATCTAAATGTAACATTGTATTTTTTTTACTTTTTACTTTAAATTTTAATTTTTTTAGTTTGTATTTTAATTTTGATTTTTATGTTGTATTAATTAATTATTTGTTTTACTTTTATTTTTATTCTGTGTTTTTATCTATTATTTATTTATTCATTTTTATTCTGCAACAGTGTTTCTCAACCGGCGTTATTGACGAGAAATTATCTAATTTCGCTTCATTGGCCCAAAATGTTTATTATATTTCTGTTAGCTATCTAGCTATTTTTTTTTAGTTATTCTGGGTTGAGTGAACGCTGGCGCATGTGGCTGCCGCTGCTCACCCACAGAAAAAGTGAACACAGAAAACTTGCAGTTTACAATATTTTCTAAAAAGACATTTTATTTGCGTGAAGCCCACCTAATGGCTGCGTGAAGCATCAAGTAAGCTAATTATAGTATCCACTGTAAACGCCTGACCTGCGGCCGCGGCGCTTCCGATGGCCTGCAGAGTGGAGCGTCCGCTGCTGCCAAGCCGACTGCGCGCACCCGCAACCGCCGAGCCGGAAACTAAGCCCTCCGATGACGAGGAAGATGATGACGACATGGGCTGGCTCTCCATCTTTTGCTCCACCTGCACCAGCTCCACCAGTACTTCCTTGTAGCGTTCCATGAAAGCTAGCTCGGCGCAGGAAGTTGACGCCTCCAGGTCAAAAACCAGAGACACCTGTGGATTTTTTTTTTTGGGGGGGAGAGGTTTCAAGAAGGAACTATTGTGATGGGAAAAAGTGCTTGTTGTCATAGTAACCTGATGGGCCTCCATGAAGTTACCGCGCCGGATGCAGGAGATGAGGAGAGACTCCGGAGGGGACAACATGGCGGGGATCAGAAAGTTGTGCGGACCGGATACCACTCCTGTAGGAAAAAATATAGATATTTTGTATATTTATAACACGCTTCACGCAGCCATTGGGTGGTCGTTATGCAAATAAAATGTTTTTTTTAAGAAAATCGTAAACTGCAAATGTGCCCGTGATTATCGTTATTCGTAAACGAGAATTTCACAAATTGTGTCCTAAGAAAAAGAAAAAAAAAATCCCTAAATTGATTATGTTAATTATTGAACCTTCTGCCATCTAGTGGACGGGTGTAGTATTACACTATTTCTATGAAATAAAGCATTTTGGGCCAATGAAGCAAAATTAGATAATTTCTCGTCAATAAGAATGCGACACGACACGCCGGTTGGGAATTGCTGCTGCAGGGTTAAAAACAAACAAACAAACAAACAAACAAAAACTTAAAATTAATCCAAAAAAAGCAATACAATAAAAAACAAATTTACCTAATAAAATAAACAAATTAATTAATCAATAAATACCAAATAAAAACACAAAATAAAATAAAAATATACAAAATATAAAACAACATTAAAATTAAAATACAAACTAAAAATGTTGATTTTTTTATATTTTCTATTTAAAATGTTAAAGTTAAAATCTTAAAAATTACAATTACATTTAAAATTAAAATAAACATCCAAACTAAAAATTAACAATTAAAAGTTTTAAGTAAAAATGTTTAAAATACACATTAAATTTTAAATTTAGATTTTTTATATTTTCCATTTATCATTTCATTTTTAAAATCTGAATTCTTCCATTTACAATCTGAAAAATTAAATTTAAAATTAAAATAAACAAACAAACTAAAAACTACAAATTTAAAATTTAAAGATAAAAATAAAAAATACACATAAAATTTCAGATTTTTTTATTTATATTTTTGATATTTTCAATTTAAAATCTGAAATCTTAAATTTAAAATCTTAATTTTAAAATCTTAAAAAATACAATTAAAATAAAAACTAAAATAAACATCCAAACTAAAACCTAAAAATTAACAATTAAAATGTTTAAGTTAAATTGTTTTAAAAATACAGATATTTTTACATTTACATTTTTTTCTATTTTCTATTTAATATCTTAAATCTTACATTTAAAATCTTAATTTCAAAATCTTAAAAATTACAATATTAAAATTAAAATAAACACTAAAAATTAAAAATTAACAATTCAAGTGTTTAAGCTAAAAATGTTTAAAATACACATAACATTTAAAATTGTGATTTTTTTTCTCTATTTTCTATTTAAAATCTTCAATTTAAAATATTAATTTTAATATCTTAAAATTACAATTCATATTAAAATTAAAATAAACATCCAAACTCAAAATTAAAAATTACCAATTACAAATTTACACAAAAAAATACACAAAATTATAAAGTCAAAAATCATCGCATCTCACCGCTTGTCTTGCTCTGATTGCTCGTAATGATCTGCAGTCTCCATTGCGCCTCAGCCGTCCGCTTGGACAACCTCTGCAGGCGTGCGCCAAAGGTCCCGGCGGCCACGGAGCAGCCCACGCTTTCCGCCACTTCCGCCTCCCCGGGTAACGCTCGTCCCGTCTCCCGTCCCTCCTGCTGTCCCACCACGCACATCCCCTCTAGGCCTTCTTTGAGTAACTTCAGGAAACCTTCCATGGCCGCCACATCCGCCAAGAAGCCGTTGCAGCCCCGGATCAGGTGCTTAAGATCCGGTTCGGGGCGAGTAGCACCGGTGCGATCATCCTCGGTGTGAGTCTCCGACGAAGAGGCATTTTTGGGACTTTGCTGAGCAAAATCGGCGCTGGAGAGGAAGAGCAGTGAGAAGATGTTCTCCAGCAGCTCCAGTCGGAACAGGGAGGGTACAGCCTCCAGGTACAGTTGACACTCAGACAAGTAGTGCAGGAACAGGGACTGGGAATCTAAAAAAAAAAGGGCAACAAGGACAACCTCACCAACCACTAAGGATAAACAACTAGAGTGATACATTGGCTTACGAACTTAATTGGTTCCCAGACAGAGTGCGTAAGGCGAAAAGTGTGCATCCCAAAAATTAATTTCCCATAGGAAACCATTAAAATGAGAATAATCCGTTCCCAGGTCCCCATAATTTTCTACTTTCTAATTTTCTAAGCCTTTAAACTACACAAAATATACCTTGTTCTATGTATAATAAATGTGCTATGGTATTATAATAAAAAAATAAACTGTACTGTGGTTTTAAAGTGGTTTTATTGACCTATGTGATGGTCGTTGATGGCTTGATGGCCAGTTTCATCAGCATTAAACACTTGATGAGGAACGTAAACTTCTTCTTTCACCATCTTGAGGAATGATCCCTTGTCGGTGCTTTCTCTGCGATAATTTTACCTTGTTCCTCATCAATTGTGTTCTGTTTAGATGGGTTGATAGCTTTTTGGGTCAAGTATACAGACGGCTTGTGCGGGTTATTTGTGGAGCCTGATTGATGGGAATTTTAACCTTGCAGTCTACACTCTGCCTTTGAACTTCTATCAAAGTTGAAACGAGTCCAAATTTCACTGTTTTCGCTTCATTTTCTCACTCTCTGTCGTCTGCCTCTCTCTTTAATGTTTAAACCACCTCCCCTCACTGCTGCGTTTTTGACCAATCACGTGGCTTTAACTGACGACTGGGGGCTGCCATTTTCTTTTTTTGGGAGAATGACTTCACTCTCTCTCTGTCTGTAACCCCCCCCCCCCCCCCTCACTGCTGCGTTCTTGACCAATCACATGGCTTTAACCGACGACTGGGGGCGGGGAATAGAGGACCAAAACAAGCCGGCTGCCGTTTTCTTGTTAGGAGAATCACTTATTGTGGCATCACTTATTGTGGCAGCTCTGTGTGTATCCCGAAAAATAGTTTGTACGCCAAGATAAAATTTTCATAAATTTAACATTCGTAAACCGAAAAGTTCGTAAGCCAAGTGGTTCGTAAACCCCATGGTAACACTGTACTCATTTAACTATTCTAGTTCAAACCTGTGGTGGCGAGACTGGGGTCCGTCCCTTCCCAAGCCGCTTCTCGGCTCTCGGCTTGACACTGCCCGCATCCCGATTTCTTGTGCGCATTAACGCACAAAGCGTAGACGGCGTACTTCATGGCGCAGAAGCCGCGGAAAAGAATGACGCTCCGCTGCGCCGCGGGACTCAAAATGGCCTCAGCGTCATCTATGGGATTAAAAAGAAGTTAAAATGGCGGGTTATGAAGAGACAAAAAGGTGACGGGGGGTCATATAAAAATAATTTTAAAAAAAGCAGCGCACTGACTTTTTGCTGCATTTGCCGTTTGTTGGAGGAGATCGAGAATTTGGCGTTCTTCAAAGTGAGCCAGAGGAGTCAAAGAGTGCAGAATGTAAAGTGGCGAGTGACTGTCCAGACTGTGCAGTTGCCCCACCAACGCCTCCGTGGAAATATTTCTACACGCCACCCGCGGAACCACAAAAATAAAAATACGACAAAATTAAACAATAAAAAAAATAATAATAATAATCCTAATAATCATCATCATAATACTTACGGATTGTTATTTTTACACCATTGCAGTATTCCAAGCTGGGATGATAAAAGATTGGCAAAGTCTTGCAGGACTGTGTCATTAGCTGACCTCTTTAGAAAAAATACACAAATAAAGAGAGATTAATTACTATTATGTTGATGAATAACATTAATACCTATTATTATATTCACAGGTAAATTTTAACTGATAAAAAATAGTTTAATTTACATAATGTTAATTACTATGATCAAATCCATGAGTTCATTGTCATTAATAAAAAAAAAGAGTTTAATTTACAAAATATTAATAACTGTGATTTAATTCATGAGTTAATTCTAACTAATCAAAAAAGACAGCTTAATTTGACATAATGTTAAAGACTGATCAGATGCACGAGTTAATTTTAACTCATAAAAAAAATAGATTAATTTTATATAATGTTAATAACTATGAGCAAATTCACGAGATAATTCTAACAAATCCAAAAATGACAGATTAATTTACGTAATGTTAATAACTATGATCAAATCCACAAGTTCATTATAACTAATAAAAAAAAAAGTTTAATTTATATAATGTTAATAACTGAAATGTAATTCATGAGTTAATTCTAACTAATAAAAAAAGACAGTTTAATTTAAATCATGTTAATAACTATGATCAAATCCACGAGTTCATTGTCACTAATAAAAAAAAAAGAGTTTAATTTACAAGATATTAATAACCGTGATGTAATTCACGAGTTAATTGTAACTAATCAAAAAAAGAGAGATTTATTTACATAATGTTAATTATGATCACAATTGCAAATTAATTTTAACCAAAAAAAAAGACATTAATTTCCATAATTTAAATAACTATGATTAAATTTGCGAGTTAATTCAAACCAATAAAAAAAGTCAGATTAATTTTCATAATAATCATAACTGATCAGATTTGAGAGGAAATTCTATCAAAAAAAAGATTAATTTACATAATGTGAAATACTATGATCAAAGTCACGAGTTAATTCTAACTAATCATAATAGACAGATTCATTTTTACAACTTTAATAACTATGAGCAAATTCACGAGATAATTCTAATCAAAAAAGTTAAATCAATTTACATAATATTAATAACTATTACTAAATTCATAAGTAAATTCCAATTAATAAAAAAAGAGATTAATTTACGTTTTTAATAACTGATCAATTTCAAGAGTTAATTTTATTTAACTAAAAAAAAGATATTATTTACATAATATTAATAACTATGATCACATTCACGATGTAATTTTATCAAAAAAGAGATTAATTTACATCATGTTAATAACTATGATCAAATTTACAATTTTATTCTAACTAATAAAAAAAAACATTAATTTAAACCATGTTAACTCATTCACTGCCATTGCATAATTTATTCGGGAATTGAAAATATGACAGAGCGCCATTCCCAAATTTGTTCGGGTTTTGGTTTTTCTTGTTTGGGTCCCGATAAAGCACTGGTCAGACCTCTGGCAATGTTTTTTCCCATCCACGAGGGGGCAGCATCTGCCTTTTGTACATCCGCCCCCATTTCAAGCTCAGATAACTCCAGACTCATATAAATTAGGAATTAACCATTTTTTTCTGATGAAATTGAATGTTTAAAAAACTCAATATTCTGTGGTGTCCTACAATTTCAGTGAAAATGACAAAAACCCTGGCACAGGAGTGGACACATTTTTTTTGCACATCGTCTGGCAGTGAATGAGTTAATAACCATGATCCAATTCATGAGTTCGTTTGAACAAATCATTAATTTCCCACCTGCTGGTGATGGAGAATATCGAGCAGCTTTTGAGCTGAGCTCAGACTACTACACTGCGTCCATCCCAGTAAGAGCAGCAGACGACACAATGGTTGGAACTCGGAGTCTAACATGTCCCTTAGCTGAGAAAACTCCTCGTGTTTGATCAGGTCCAGCGCTGTCACCTACATTGAAATATATACGGAAAAAAAATGTAAAATAAAGTTGCTTGAGAATAATTGAATTCTGACATCATCACAGACAAAATGGCGATTTGAAAAACTTGTAATGGGGAAAAAAATAAGCCCTCTTGTGCTTTACATGAACGATAAAGTTTGGTCAAGTATGCAAATTGTAGCAAAAAAAGTGGACTACAGTGATACCTCGGTTTACGAACCCCTTGGCTTACGAACTTTTCGGTTTTCGAATGTTAAATTTATGAAAATTTTACCTTGGCATATGAACTTTTTTCAGGATACCCACAAAGCCGCCTCAATGAGTGATGTGTCGTTTGCAAACGAGCGTTCTTCTCACAACAAAATGGCAGCCGACTGTTTTAGTCCTCTATTCCCCGCCCCCAGTCTTCGGTTAAAGCCACGTGATTGGTCAAGAAGGCAGCAGTAAGGGGAGGTGGTTTAAACATTACAGAGACAGGCAGACAACAGTGAGAGACTTTCAACTTTAATAGTTCAAAGGCAGTGTAGACTGCAAGGTTAAAATATCCCATCAATTCCTTTCCTTCCACTTCCTATTCCTTTCATCACTTTGCTGCTGTGAAATGTAAATTTCTCCACTGTGAGACTAATAAAGGCATATCCAATCCAATCCAATCCAATCCAATCTGGCTCCACAAACAACCCACACAAGCCATCTGTACACTTGATGCAAAAAGCGATCAACAAAGCTAAACAGAACAGAATTGATGAGGAACTGGATAAAATTATCACAGAAAAAGCACCTACAAGGGATCGTTCCTCAAGATGGTGAAAGAAGATTATGTTCCTCATCAAGTGTTTCATGCTGAGGAAACCGGCCACTCCATTCCATCAAGCCATCAACAACTATCACAATGGTAAATAAAACAACTTTATTTCTTTAATTATAATACCATAGCACATTTGTTATACATAAAATAAGGTATATTTTGTGTAGTTTTAAGGCTTAGAAAATTAGAAAGTAGAAAATTAATTTTTATGGGGACCTGGGAACGGATTATTCTCATTTTAATGGTTTACAATGGGAAATTAATTTTTGGGATACACACTTTTCGCCTTACACACTCTGTCTCGGAACTAATTAAGTTTGTAAGCCAAGGTATCACTGTACACTGGCAACAAAAAAGTAAGAAGAAATAACTTCTCCTGTCGCACGTAAATCCGCTTCAATACCAAGCCGCGACCAAGATACTTTTATGCAAAATATAGATACACGTCATATTTTTATTGCTTTAAAAAAATAATCACCTACCAGGACCAACTCTAGGAAATGTTTCCCGCTGCTTAGGCACTCGAAGTAGATCATCTGCCACGCCGACGCACGATCGCCATGGCAACACAGACTAAGCGCCAGTTTCTCCGACTCGGGCAAGTGCGCTTAAAAATGACAAAAAAAAAAACGTCATGAGTTGCCCAAATTTAATTTTTAAAAAAAGTTAATTTTGATCAAATGAACGATGAGTAAACTCGGCGCCACCTTGCGTATCGGGCGCACTCCTCAACAGAAGATCCCGCTTCAGCCTCAGCGCGGCCGAGCAATACGCCGACACCAGCGCGTCGCATCGCGGCCGGAGTAGCGAGCTCAAGATTCTCTCCTCCTTCAGGGTGGCCCCTTTGGATGTCCACAGCGTCTCGCACAACGCCTCGAACTGGTCGCTACGTCCACCGGGACTGGTCGGCATCGCGGCTAAAACAGTGTAGATCTCCTCTGCCCATTCGTCGCGCCGCTCGGGATTCGGTTCGGGTTTGGCCAGTTTGGTTAGCAAGTGGTGGATGAAGACGTGTTGAAGGGATGCGTCGCCCGTGCTTGAGTGTAGCTAAAAAAATAAACATAAAAAAAAATTGAAGTACAGTACAGTGATACCTTGGCTTACGAACTTAATTGGTTCCCAGATAGTGTGTAAGATGAAAAGTGTGTATCCCAAAAATTAATTTCCCATAGGAAACCATTAAAATGAGAATAATCCGTTCCCAGGTCCTCATAATTTTCTACTTTCTAATTTTCTAAGCCTTAAAAGTACACAAAATACACCTTATTGTATGTATAATAAATGTGCTATTGTATTATAATTAAAGAAATAAACTGTACTGTATAATAAAGTCGTTTTATTGACCTTTGTGATGGTGGTTGATGGCTTGATGGAATGGAGTGACCGGTTTCCTCAGCATTAAACACTTGATGAGGAACGTAACCTTCTTACCAAAATAAAAAAAAAAAAATAAAAATAATAAAAAGTAGCCAAAATGGAATTGTATAGTGCCACTTAGCAGTTTTTTTTTTTTTTTTTTGACGATGATACTAGTGCAGCGTGTTCTACCGGAAACAAATTCCTTGTGTGTTCTACATACTTGGCAATAAAGATGATTCTGATTCTGATTCCTCCCACCATCTTGAGGAATGATCCCTTGTAGGTGCTTTCTCTGTGATAATTTTATCTAGTTCCTCATCAATTGTGTCCTGTTTAGCTGGGTTGATAGCTTTTTGCCTCAAGTGCACAGATGGCTTGTGCGGGTTGTTTGTGGAGCCTGATTGATGGGATATTTTAACCTTGCAGTCTACACTCTGCCTTTGCACTATCAAAGTTGAAACGAGTCCAAATTTCACTGTTTTCTATCCATTTTCTCACTCTCTCTGTCGTCTGCCGTCTCTTTAATGTTTAAACCACCCCCCTCACTGCTGCGTTCTTGACCAATCATGTGGCTTTAACCGAAGACTGAGGGCGGGGAATGAAATACAAAAAAATGTCGGCAGCCGTCTTCTTTTTTGGAGAATGGCTTCACTCTCTCTCTTTCTGTAACACCCCCCCCCCCCCCTCCTCACTGCTGCGTTCTTGACCAATCATTCCTAAGTTATATGGCTCTGGAGTTATCTGAGCTTGAAATGGGGGCGGATGTTCAAAATAAAATGCAATATTGATTTATATAGCGCTTGAACAACAGCTGAAGCAGGAAAAAAAAAGCGCGAACAAGGGAAAAAGGGAAATGCTGCTCCCTTGTGGGAAAAAAAAACATTGCCAGAGGTCTGACCAGCGCTTTATCGGCACCCACGCATGAAAAAAAAATTGGGAATGGCAGTGAATGAGTTAATAAAAAGGATCCCAGATAAAATAAAGGAGCAAAGTATTTTTTTCATTGTAATTCATGCATGAATTATATATATTTGGCTATCAATATATTTTTGTCCACAACTTTTGTAATTTAACTCAAATTCTCTTACGTGCATGAAATACGTCAGCGACTGCGCCAGCCGGGGCTTTTTTTTCTCCAGTAACTTCTGCAGACAACGTTCCACGGCGGCATGCGTTGAACCTGAAACGTTTCTGCCCGTAAACGCCTCGTGCACCTGCTACTGAAATATCAAAGATCAACGCA
This sequence comes from Hippocampus bargibanti, assembly GCF_051943395.1. Classification (NCBI taxonomy): domain Eukaryota; kingdom Metazoa; phylum Chordata; class Actinopteri; order Syngnathiformes; family Syngnathidae; genus Hippocampus; species Hippocampus bargibanti. The sequence goes on along the minus strand of NC_142742.1, from coordinate 3,175,575 downwards.
AGGACACATCGAATAAGAATATCCAAAGGGCTTTCTAAGGCAAAATAAAAAAAAGTCACCTGGAGAAGAACTTCCTCGATACCCTCAGACCAAAGATGTTCTAGCAGCAGCAAGAACTCCAGCTCGTTTTTGACATCGGGAGAGACCTGTTGTGAAGGATTCAATTAAATTAAATTGGATTGGCCTTTATTAGTCTCGCAGTGCAGAAATTGAACATTTCACAGCAGCAAAGTAATAAAAGGAAGAGGAAAGGAAAAGAAGAAGTAGAAAAACCATGAGGCAATAACCAATCAACTAACTTATTGATCGAAAAGTCATTCCAAAAATATTGCAAAAAGTTTTGTGGGTATTTGTGTCAAACGTTACCCGCTCTTCGGTGCGTTGCTCCAAAACCTGCAGCCAAAACCAAGCCAGCTTGTGTGGACTGCCCACAGACTTCCATCTGGAGAAACATTTAATGAATATGTATCTTGAAAGGACAATCGACGTCTCCACCCAAGTTGTGTCCATAATTTGTAAAATGGCTTCAAATGACTTGTACCGAGCGTATTTTACAAAGATTCCACCGCATATAGCTATATTTTACGTTTTAAGACTCGCGCTGAATATTCCGGAAGTCTTGTTTTTGAGTTGGTGACGAGTCCCTACGTGACGTCACTGAAGGAACGCCCCTGACCGAAAAAAGGACACATTGTAGCAGTCCTTCCATCACGTCAATGCATTTGGCTGTACTTGGCTGGGCTGAAGACGTCATGTTGCACCAAAAAGAGCAAGAAGAGGGCGACCAAGCTCCATGTAAGGAATTTATCAGCCTGTGGAAACTGGCTAATTAATTTTTAATTTTCTGCCTCTTTTTGGGTCATACATTTCCCCCCAATGTTGCCTCAAAATGGCATGGAATAAATTCTTTAATCGATTGCAAACATGTATGCTTTCCTCTTCAGAACTATTTGAATCATATTCATAACTGGATGTGTAACAAGAAAGCATCTTCTCCGAATCTGAAGCCGTTGTTTTGATTCTCCAGCAACGCAAGACGTCTTGGCGTGACGTCACGAACTGGGGGCGGGACTTTCTGAAAATGCCCAATTCGCAGCTCAATTTTTTGCAGATTTTGGACACTTTAAGTCATTTTTCACATTGTGTTTCACATTTGACTAAAAATATCATACTGCGTGTTTTGGGTATTTTAGATGCTATAAAACGTTTTTTCTGATGTCAGTTAGGAAACAAAAAAGTGACGTCGGTTGTCCTTTAAATGCCAACCCGTATGACAACTTGAACACATCACACCATCGTTTTAACTCACTTGAAACGATAAGGATGGCACACAACCGCCTTGATAATCTCCCGCACTTTTTCCGAGATGATCCCGGTGGATGCAACCAGCTGCGGCACGCAGGCGCTAGCCAAGTCCCACTCGCCACACTTCAGGCACCGCTTGAAGTAGTCAAAGAGGTCCCGCAGTGAGGTTTCGGCATCGCAGCCGAACGGGTACGTGGACGCTGTCTCCATTTTGGATTGGGTGGGGTCAGCTTTTCCAAAAGCCGAGTAGGAAATTGGCGCCTTCTTGACCTGAAACAAATATGACAGCAAATAAGTCAAAATTTGATTGGATGGACTGTTTGCATATATGTTACAACACTGATGGAGAATAAGAAGTAATCATATTTAAAAGTTTCATGCTGTTATATGCTTAGTCAACATTTGTGACTCGAATACACAATTGAAGCACAGACAACCTGGGGTCAATCTGCGGTCAACAGACGCAGCTTGTGAAACTGTCATCTTCATCTAGGAGATCTGACAGAATTTAGGACTTGGGAAACTCCTTTATCACCGAAGCAATTTATGACTTGAAACTCCTTTACAGGAAGAGCTCAGGTTACAAATTTATCAGTTCATGGAAAAGACAATGTTTTATTGCTTACAACTCAAGAGGTGTGGTATTTTAATCAAGAAAACTATGTTTTACTAATGTATCACTTTAATTTGCATTTACTCTCAATAAATAGCTTGTCAGAGGGCTGAAAAATTCAGGAGTCTGTCATGAATGGCTACGTCTCCTGCCAGCAGTAAAAGACTTTCTTTCTGGGTTCGAGTCTTTGTCCACAGTGTCTGATCGAACATCTCTGACAAACACACACAAACTACCTTTTCAACCTTTTCGAATACATTTCATTTCTAAGCGCCTTTCAAAACTCTCAAGGTCACTTGACAGTCACAGGATAAGTTCTTCTGTGGGTGAGCAGCGGCAGCCACAGGTGCCAGCGTTCACTCAACAAGTAACTCGATAGAAAGCTTGCTAGCTAGCTAATAGATAGCTAACAGATAGATAGCTAGGCCTTCACTCAAGCCGGAAGTAACTCAGATAGAAAGCTAGCTAGCTAACTAATAGACAGCTAATATATAGCTAAGTAACTCGGGTAGAAAGCAAAACGTTTCCTTAGCATACGTGTCATTTCTTAACTTCAATATTTTTCCTATTCAATTATTTAATTCAACAATAATCTTTTTCCCTTTTGAGAAAAAAAAAAACACCTTTTAATTTAAAAAAAATAGTTTTTTTTCTACAAAGTCAGAATTTCAACGGAGTAAAATCATATTTTTCAATGGAGACATTTTTTAAAAGAAAATATACTTTAGAAAAATAAAAGCTATTACAAATAACACAAAGCTTTTATTGTATTTGTACATACTGGGAGAAACGATGTACTGTACTGTAATTATTTTTGAAAAGAAACAATATTTGCGACCGTAAAGTGTACTTGAGAGTTTTGACAGGCGTTTAAAAATAAAACGTATTATTATTTAGAGGTTAAAAATGTTTTTAGTCACGGAATCAACGGTTCGATCTACAGTCTTGATCTTTTCGCTGTCGTTCCAGAAGCCCAAAAGTCAAGTAACCCTTAGCATAAACATCAGCGCGTCCGAGCTGTGAAAGTTGACGTTAACTCCTTTTAACACCGGAGGTACAAAGCAAATAATAAAAACAGGGTTACTTACTCATGGCTTTAAGTAGTTTTAACCGAACAATTTGTTGGGTTTATTTCCTTTAGCTTAGCATTTTCCCCCAGTATTAGGTTGGCTACTTTTCCCTGTCAATGAACGGTCACGTGACAGATCACCTGACTGCATCGAAGCCATCTTATTGGTCGTAGGCCACGTAAGCATGAGCGTGTCTCGACCTGTGAAAATTGACGTTAACTCCCATTAATACTAAAGGTACAAAGCAAAGCAAAGCAAAACTGGATTACTTAGTCATGCCTTTATGTAGTTTTAACCGAACAATTTCTCGGATTTATTTCCCTTATCTTAGCTTTAGTACCCAGTGTTACGTTCGTTACTTTTTGCCAGTCAATGAACGGTCACGTGAGCAGATCACCTGACTGCGTCGAAGCCATTTTATTGGTCGTAAACTAGTCGAGTGATGCCTTCGCGTGTAATCAAAAAATGTACACTCCATTTGGAATACGAAACAAAACATTACCCCCCCACCACCACCACCACACACACAATAGTTTGGGTAGAACAGTTTATTTCTGTCTGCGTTTGGATTGGATTTGCCTTTATTAGTATCGCAGTGGAGAATTTGATGCCTTTAACGGTTTTGTATTTATTTAGAATTTTTAATCGAAAAAATAGTTGGACGTATGCTGTGGTACCTATGGTAACTGTGAAAAAAATATGCGCAAAATAAATTCCATCTTGTATTTATGTCAAATAAAGACGTTTATTTGAGCATAAATCGTGTCTTAAATTCATTCGAATTGTTTTCTGAATTCGGACACAAAAACAGGGACGTGTATATAAAAACAAATAGGAATTACCAGGTTATCTAATGCATCATTTGCTAAGCAAAAAAACAACAACAACAGAAAATACAACATATGGCGAACATCAAAACATATATTACGACGTAGAAAACACATAAACACAACCACGTATGGCTTTTCAGACGTAACTAATCATCCAAACACGTTTACACATTAACTCCCCCTATCGTGTGCAGTCACTTTCTAACCTGTGGTGGAAGCAGTCTCTATGGCAACAGGCGGTGATCAGTCCCCCTTCACTTGGCATCCCATCTCCAGACCTTCACAGTACCGCGTCGCACCCTGACTGGAATGGAACACAAGGACAAGAAAGGGAATGTACGCAAAATGGCTTTTCTTTGCTCCAAATAACATAAAAATATCACGATTAGAGAGAAAATAGGGCGGGGGGGGGGGGGGGTCGTTGTATTGTACTCTGATGCTAATCCGTTGTCTCACGCAGGAGGAGTACATCGGAGAGATAAAGGGAGGTATGCGGCCTTCCATGAAGCTGGTCGTAATGGGGATTGTTAACAAGAAACCCAAAAGGTCAGTGTTTCAGTTGCAAGTCACTAGCTGTATCCCATCATAGTATGACGACACAAGAAAAGCAATCAATGGATGAGCAGACATTTTCACTTCCGGGATCAGTGATGACTATTGTGATGTTTGTAGTATCGAGGTGGTGGTGTCCAGCGCACCTCAGCAGAAGGAATCCGAGGAGGACGAGGAAGAGCAAGTGGAAGCGGAGTCAGAAGGCGACGTTGGTCTCCAACTGAAGGTCAGCTTCATGGACAAAGCTGTGCAACGCAACGCGCGGCTGGCAGGAAAATGGGGGCCGGCAGAAAACACGCTCTCCTTCTTCCCCTTTGCGCCCGGAGAGCCTTTTAAGGTAACGCTAATCCTTTTTTTTTTAAATGTGTCGGGATAGCTAATGTGCTAATTTAATGTAATGTATAATGTATATGTATGTATAATGTAATGTATAATAATATATATAATATATAAATATATAAAATAATAATATAATAATATATATATATATATATATATATAATAAATATATAATAAAATAAAAAATAAATACATAAAAATAAATAATAATATAAAAATAAATATATAATAATAATAAATATATAAAATAATATATATAATAATATAATATTATATATATATATGTATAATGTAATGTAATGTAATTTAATTTAATGTGCTAATTTCATTTAATGTGCTAATGCACATTAAAAATGCTAATATGACATTTATCATAATTAATATTCCGATTGTTGTTAAACGTAATTGTCTTGTTAGTGTAATTATCAAAAGTCACATTGCTGTTATTATTGCTATCATTATCATTGACGCTATCATGATTGCTAATATTTCTTATGATCGCTACCATCATGACTATTTACGCTAATGTGCTCGGCACATTAGCACTAGCTATCCTGACACATTAGCACCAGTTATCCCGACCTAATATCCGTAATGGTTAGCATTATTGCAAAAAAAATAAAATAATGATTGTTATGATCGCTACCATCATGGCTATTTACGCTAATGTGCTTGTGCACATTAGCAATAGATATCCCAACACATTAGCACTAGTTATCTCAACCTAATTGCTTTAATGGTTAGCATTATTGCTAAAACAAAATCACAATTTTTATGATCGCTACCATCATGACTATTTATGCTAATGCTAATGTGCACTAGCACATTAGCATTAGCACACATCAGCACTAGTTATCCCTACCTAATTGCATTAATGGTTAGCATTATACCTTAAAAAACGATTGTTGTGATCACTACCTTCATCACTATTTATGCTAGTGCTTGAGCACATTAGCACTAGCTATCCCGACACATTAGCACTAGTTATCCCGACACATTAGCACTACTTATCCCGACCTAATACCTTTAATGTTTAGCATTATTGCTAAAAAAAAATCACGATTGTTATGATCGCTACCATCATCACTATTTATGCTAGTGCTAATGTGCTCTAGCGATCCCAACATATTAGCACTAGTTATCCCGACCTAATACCTTTAATGTTTAGCATTATTGCTAAAAAAAAAATCACGATTGTTATGATCACTACCATCATCACTATTTATGCTAGTGCTAATGTGCTCTAGCGATCCCAACATCTTAGCACTAGTTATCCCGACCTAATATCTTTAATGGTTATTTTAGCGAGAAAAAAATAATCACGATTGTTATATCTCCCATCATCAGTATTTACGATTGGGCTAATGTGCACTAGTACATTAGCACTAGCTATCCTGACACATTAGCACTAGTTATCCCGACCTAATATCTTTAATGGTTAGTATTATTGCTAAAAAAAAAAAAAAAGATTTACGCTAGTGCTAACGTGCTATTTTTATCATTACCGTATTGTTGTTGCAGTTATTGCTAGTCGTTCGCTATTGTTAGCACAAGCTATCATCACTAATGTTGTGATTTTTCACTCTTTTAATCATAGCTTTATTCTATGTTATTTTTATTACTGTTTATATCATTACAATTTGTGTAATCGCAATCGCTCCGATCGTCAGTATTGCTATCGTTAGCTTCCCATTACTGGTGAATTTGTGGCTAGCTTGATGACGTTTCCAGTTTGTGACATCACAAGCAACTAAAAATGCATATTTTTGCGTCTGACTAGATGGAGATCGTATGCGAACACCAGCAATTCCGCATCTTGGTGGACGGTCAGCCCCTGTGTGGCTTCACCCACCGCCTCCCGCAGCTCGCTAGCTTGACGGCGTTACGAGTCTTTGGGGACGTCCAACTCACCAAGGTGGCTTAACGTCACAACAGATGTTTGGAGACGGTGAATCTGAATAAAAGAGATCAAGGATTGCGTTTTGTCAAACTGTAGTTGTCACACTTTGTAGAAAACAAAGTGCCTTTCGCTAACGTGCTAACTGAATGTAGCCATAGTCAATGTCGTAAAGACCAATACAAGAATTGTGAATTGGAACCGTTGTGGGTTCAAATTGCAATATTTTCTGCTCTGAGGTGTTTTACGCTCACATAAATAAAAGCAAGTTATGAAATCTGTTCAGTTGCATTTTTATTATTGTTTGCTAATTACAAAAATCGACATTTTGCATTTTATGTGCATGCTTATGTATGCTGCATGTTGGGCTACGTGTGCTCCCGGATAGCGTCGATCCAATCCATCTTCTCCTGGTGGCTCGGGGCCTGGATGAAATAGTGCGTGTCCGACTGGGTGATGATCTTGAATAGGTTGCCTTGGATGTTGCCTTTGACACCTTATAAGGGAGAAAAAACATTAGTTATTCGGTTAGTCGGAATTCCGAGTTAAAAGTCGGAATTCTGAGTTAAAAGTTGGAATTTCGGGCTAAAAGTCGAAATTTCGAGTTAAAAGTCGGCGAGTTAAGTCGGAATTTTGAGTTAAAGGTCAGAATTATGAGTTAAAAGTCGGAATTTCGTGTTAAAAGTCGGAATTTTGAGTTAAAAGTCGGAATTTCGTGTTAAAAGTCGGAATTTCGTGTTAAAAGTCAGAATTTTGAGTTAAAAATCTGAATTCTGAGATAAAAGTCAGAATCCATCGTTAAAAGTTGGAATTCTGAGTTAAAGGTCGTTATTCTGAGTTAAAGGTCGGAATTATGACTTAAAAGTCGGAATTTCGTGCTAAAGGTCGGAAGTTAGAGTTAAAAGTCAGAATTTTGAGTTAAAAATCTGAATTCTGAGATAAAAGTCAGAATCCATCGTTAAAAGTTGGAATTCTGAGTTAAAGGTCGTTATTCTGAGTTAAAGGTCGGAATTATGAGTTAAAAGTCGGAATTTCGTGCTAAAGGTCGGAAGTTAGAGTTAAAAGTCAGAATTTTGAGTTAAAAATCTGAATTCTGAGATAAAAGTCAGAATCCATCGTTAAAAGTTGGAATTCTGAGTTAAAGGTCGGAATTCTGATTTAAAAGTCGGAATTCTGAGTTAAAAGTCGGAATTCTGCGGTCACTCAACCCGGAAGTCACTCAAATAGAAAGCTAGCTAGCTAGCTAATGGATACAATAATAATACATTTCATTTCCAAGTGCCTTTCAAAACTCTCAAGGTCACTTTACAGTCACGGGATATGTTTTTCTGTGGGTGAGCAGCGGCAGCCACACGCGCCATCGTTCACTCAACCCGGAAGTAACTGAAATAGATAGAAAGCTAGCTAACTAGCTCATAGATACAACCATAATAATAATACATTTCATTTCCAAGCGCCTTTCAAAACTC
>NC_142742.1:3142500-3165000 GCF_051943395.1 Hippocampus bargibanti | reverse complement strand
TTAGCGTTTTGTTCCAGCTTCAGCTGTTGTTAAAGCTCTATATGAATCAATATGTATGTATTGATTGTATTTTGTACAACTGCCCTCATTTCAAGCTCAGATAACTCCAGACCCATATAGCTTAGGAATTAACTCTTTTTTTTCTGATGAAATAAGAAAGTCAAAGGTTTATAATGCTGTATTGAATCTTTATGTAGTCCTGAATTTGAATATTCTGTGGGCCTTGCAATTTGAGTGAAAATGACAATAACCCTGGCACTGGAGTGGAAACATTTTTGCACATTGTCTGGCAGTGAATGCGTTAAAACATTTTTTTTTTTACACTTTATTATTATTTTTTTTAAACAACGAAATTATAAAAACATGTATTGAGTCCTCAAAGAAGCAATGTCCAATCAAAACTGTGGGTCATGACTCACAAAGCTGTAAAGCGCCGTGGAGTCGTCCAGGAATTGCTCGCTGAGGCCGGCAGTGCGCAGCGCCTCCACGCTGCGCAGGCCGATGGTGCGCAGGAAGCCTTCTTCCAGTAAGGCTGACGCTAACGTCACCGCCTCAGTTCGGGTCAGCGCCAGCTGTGTGAACACCAACCAGTCCACCACTGCGGAGCCTGCGGGGGAATCATAAGGTATTATTATTATTATTATTATTATTATTATTATTATTATTATTATTATTATTATATTTTTTTAAGAATAAATCAGATACTTTACAGAGCTCATACGTCATAATATTTTTTTTTTTTTTTTTTTTTGTCGTGGTTCACTTGCTATTATGATACTGTAATTCCAGTTTAAGTACTTTAAAGGACAACCGACGTCTCCGGACAAGTTGTGTCCATAATTTGTAAAATGGCTTCAAATGACTTCTACTGTGCGTATTTTACAAAGATTCCACCGCATAAAGCTATATTTTACGTTTTAAGACTCGCGCTGAATATTCCGGAAGTCTTGTTTTTGAGTTGGTGACGAGTCCCTACGTGACGTCACTGAAGGAACGCCCCTGAACGAAAAAAGAACACATTGTAGCAGTTCTTCCATCACGTCAATGCTGAAAACGCCATGTTGCACCAAAAAGAGCCAGAAGAGGGCGACCAAGCTCCATGTAAGTAATTTATCAGCCTGTGGAAACGGGCTGATTAAATCCTCACAGGAGCTCGGTTGCCATTTTCTGCCTCTTTTTTTGGTGATGAATTTCCCCCCAATGTTGCCTCAAAATGGCGCAGAATAAGTTCTTCGATTGCAAACATGTATGCTTTCCTCTTCAGAACTATTTGAATCATATTCATAACTGGATGTGGAACAAGAAAGCATATTCTCCGAATCTGAAGCCATTGTTTTGATTCTCAAGCAATGTAAGACGTCTTGGCGTGACGTCACAAAGTGGGGGCGGGACTTTCTGAAAATGGCCACTTCCGGGTTCATTTTTTTTTTTGCAGATTTTGGACACTTGAAGTCATTTTTATTGGTGTTTTGCATTTGACTAAAAATATCATACTGCGTGTTTTGGGTATTTTAGATGCTATAAAACATTTTTCTGATGTCAGTTAGGTAACAAAAAAATGGTGTCGGTTGTCCTTTTAAGGAATCAGATGTAAGAACTGTGACTGCGTACAGAACCTGAGAAGCAGTTGGAGAACATGCGTCCTTGCTCCACGTGGTTGCTCATGTTGATTCCGCTGTGAACGTCATACATGGCCTCCAGCACTTTGCTACAACACAGAAACAACAAATAATGCATTTTTGACATAAACAAAACGCATCATGTCAGGTGCTATTTTAACTCATTCACTGCCAGACAATATGCAAAAATGTGTCCACTGCAGTGCCAGGGTTTTTGTCATTTTCACTCAAAACACAGAATATTGAGTTTTAGGACTGCATAAACATGCAATGCAGCGTAAGAAACCTTAAACTCTATTATTTCATCAGAAATAAATAGTTAATTCCTAAATTATATATGTCTGGAGTTATATGAGATTGAAATTGGGGCGGATGTCCAAAATACAATGCAATACATACATATTGGTTTATATAGCGCTTTAACAGCAGCTGAAACTGTAACAAAGCGCTACCATGGAAAAAAGGGAAATGCTGCCGCCTTGTAGGAGGGAAAAAAACATTGCCAGAGGTCTGACCAGCGCTTTATCAGCACCCCCACCACAAGAAAATAACTAAACCCGAACAAATTCGTGAATGCCGCTTCACGTCACAGTTTTCAATTCCTGAATAAATTTGGGAATGGCAGTGAATGAGTTAAAGAGTTCTCAAAAGGGGCTGGGCAAATCCAATCCAGTCCAATCCAATCGATTACGCTAAATTCACCTGAGGTTGATGTGATGTGGTTGCGAGCCTTCCGATGTGGACGGGGAGTTACTCGATGACCCATCCTCATCGACGTCCGCTCCGGCCTCCAATTTGTCCGCTGCAGCCGCGATGTCGCCGGCCCACTCGTCTCGCTCCTCCCTTGAACACGCCTCCAGGAAGTGATTGACGCAGTTTCCGGTCTGAAGCCGAAACACCAACTAGAAAAGGAAGCACGAATACACATGTATACTAATGGGCATGGCAGGTCACGGTGACTCATTCTACAAGAGAATCATTAGGAAATGTTTATGATGACATCACAGACGGCACAGCGGGTTAAACAGTAACATAGCTTCGGTGGAAAATGACTCATTATATATATATATATATATATATATATATATATATATATATATATATACAACAACTTCAGATTCCAGTGAAGTTGGGACAATGAATGAAAACAACAGAGGCCCCGAAACAGAACCTTGTGGAACGCCATACGTGAATGCGACAGAGTCAGACATAAGAAAATGTAAAAACAAACAAACAAAAGCTATATTTTTGCGTTTGTTCGTGTTATATTCTATTTCATACATTACAAATATATTTAACTCATTCACTGCCATCCCTGAATTTATTCGGGAATGGAAAATATGACGTGCAAAGGTGCCGATAAAGCGATGGTTAGAGCTCTGGCAATGTTGTTTTTGTCTTCCACAAGGGGGCAGCATTTGCCTTTTGTCCATGTTAGCGCTTTGCTCCAGCTGTTGTTAAAGCGCTATATAAATCAATATAGTATGTATGTTTTGTATTTTGTACCGCTGCCCCCATTTCAAACTCAGATAACTCCAGACCCATATAACTTAGGAATTAACTCTTTTTTTTTCTGATGAAAGAAGATAATCTAAGATTTCTTACGCTGAATTGGATGATTATGTAGCCCTAAAATTGAATATTCTGTGGGTGCTGCAATTTGAGTGAAAATGACAAAAACCCTGGCACTGGAGTGGACACATCATCTGGCAGTGAATGCGTTCATGTTCAAACAAAAATTGTTTTTTCTTTTTAGGTGGGGGGGCGGTTAAATACTCTCATTGTGAATTTGACGCTTTCAAAACATTCCAAAAAAAGCTGAAAACCTCCATGATAATCGGTGTTGAAAACAGATGATGAAAAGTGAGTGAACCACAAGCATAAACGATGATCTCATCGGGATGATGTCATCACCATGACTCGAGCTTGTCTTGCAGACACTGACGCAGCACCCAGTCAGCTGAGACAAAGTCTATGACCAATTATTTTCAGATGCAGCAATCATTTCATTAAAAAAACATAATATAACAGGACAGGGACATTCATATATATATTTAAAAAAATAAATCACATGTTAAGATCAAGACTAGAGACTCACGGGTCGATTGTCGTATTCCAAGAAGGGGCAAGTAATAACACAATCCTTCAGCATGATTTTCCCTCGCTGACATGAATCTCTTTTCCCACCTTCGTATTTGTAGTAAATTAGCTTATCCGGCGTCAGCACGAACCAGCGCGCTTTCCAGTTGTGCACCAGATGACCCTGGTGAGGAAAAAAAACAAACACACACTTGAAGAGGATATTGCACATGTGACAATTATATAAAAATGGTGTATTCAAAACGTACCCTTTTCACCAGGAAGCCTTCTCGTAGTATTGTAACTTTTTGCTGGGTATCCATTGCCTCAGTGCTTGTTCCTGCCTGCTGCAATTCTGAAGCAACATGCATACTTACCCACAATATATCGACACAGGCATGTCCACACCCATTGACGTTACACACACCTACAACCTGCCTGAACATTCAAAGTGTGCTTGAGAGTTTTGAAAGGCGCTTATAAATTAAATATATTATTATTATTATTGTTCTTATTATCTTACATCAAATGGAGCTCTCCAACCCCGGATTACCATTTCATTATTTATAGATGATAAAAAAAAAATCATGTGGTGTTTTTCACCTTTTAGTTTCATAAACGGGTTAATGTAAGTCAAGATATGGGAATACTAGAAGTATAATTAATTTATTTATAGACTATCGTTTTATTATATGTAATGGCTGAATATGAAAAAAAAAAACATTAAAAATGGTCGCACGTATAATTACAAAAGTTCAATGCTGAATTGGAAGGGAAAAAAATTACAACCAAACTAAAACATATTAATAGAAAGTGGTCTGCCATTAACTATAAATCGAACCTCGATCAAAACGGTCAAAAAAATGTAAAAGTTATGATTTGTTTTCAATGTATACGCATTGAGTTTAATACACATGTTGCCCCCAGCAAGATGGCGTCGACCTGGACACGTCACCGAAATGGCCGGTACGTTTGTTAACGTTTGAAATAAATTTATTGGCAGCTCTGCTACATTTCAGACTTTTCGTTAATTTAGCATTGTCGGAATGTTACTCGAAAACACTAGCAAGAGTATTTTAGACTCTAAACTACTCTTGCTAGTTATTTTTTTCTTGTAGTGTTGTTTACATTGGATTTTTTTTTTGCGGCACACCCACTAACCATATCGCAGGAACCAGGCAATGGTGACGAGTTGCCACACGGACGAATATTAAATTACACTCTCAGTCTTTTCAGCGCGGACATACTCAAGAGGATCGCAGACGATCCGAAGGGTCCTCGAAATACAAACCGCAGTCACAAGTCGCATTTGTTGGCTGTTGGCGTGACGTGTAAACGCTCCCGTCCAATCAGAGTCACGATTATGCGGAAGCTTTCAGTCAATCGGAGAGATCCAGCCTGTGAGTGATGGGCATTCCGGCTCATTTCGGAGAGCAGTTTGCTTTGGCTCGACTCACTAAAAAGATCGTGCTCTATTGGCTTCCAAACGGCTCCTCATTTTTTTGTTGATTAAATTAATTCACGACCAAAACTCATGTAAAATTATGTGAAAAACGAATTACTCGTGTAAAAAAACACGATATCAAATATTTTTATTTATATGACTTTATTTATATGTGCACAAAAAGCATCCACTAACGTTCACTTTCCATGTGGTTACTTTTTTGACCCATTCTTGGACTCCAGCACGTTCTTTGTCATATATGATTCTAGTATGATTCTTTGAGAAAGTGTTTTCAGAATCAGAAGCCTTTAATAGCCCAACAATGGGGATATTTCCTGCTTGGAATTGCATAGATTGAGTTGAGAGCATGAGTATATTTTATGAATCATTTGTCATCTGCAATTGAAAATGGCTGAAAAATCAGGAGGGGGGGGGGGGGAAAGTCGGCTCTCATTCAAATCAGAGATCCGGCTTTAAGAACCGACTCGTTCCCGAACGACACATCACTACTGCCTGTACTGGGACGAAAAACAAAAAAAGCGGGCAGATTTCGCCATAAAACACACCACGATGGAGTTTAGCAAAACTATTCTCATCGAGCGCGAAGACGACGACGGCGATGACGGCGATGACGGCGAACCTAAGGTGTTAGAACCCGGACAGTGGGCGACGTTTCACTGCAGGCAGTGCAACACGGTGCTGGGAGACTCGCTGTCTGTGTGCGGGGAACTCAAATGTTTGGACTCCATCATGTGCTGCGGCAAGAAAAATCACGTTTTCAGCCAGGTTTCGATGTCGTGTGCCAAATGCATTGTTTTATTTGTCGCTTTTGTCTGCAGGCGTCACCGGTGACGTGGAAGTGAGTGGTGATATCGAATGTGGAAATAAAGGAGAATTGGCGAACTGGTGAGAAATGATCATAATAATCATAATAATAACAATAATACATTTAATTTATAAGCGCCTTTCAAAACTCTCAAGGTCACTTTACAGTCACAGGAGAAGTTTTTCTGTGGGTGAGCAGCAGCAGCCACACACGCCAGCTTTTACTCAACCCAGAAGTAACTCAAATCGATAGAAAGCTAGCTAGCTATCCAATAGATAGCTAATAGCTAGATAGATAGCCAGCCAGCAAGATAGTGATATAATAATAATAATAATAATAAATAATAATAGTAATAATTTATTTATAAGCGCTTTTCAAAACTCTCAAGGTCACTTTAGTCACAGGAGAAGTTTTTCTGTGGTTGAGCAGCGACAGCCACACACGCCAGCTTTTACTCAACCCAGAAGTAACTCAAATCGATAGAAAGCTAGCTAGCTAATGGATAGCAAATAAATAGCTAATTTATAGCTAAATAGCCGACAGCTAAACATCTTACAGCAAGTCAGCTAGACAGCTAATAGCTAACTAGCTAATGGATAGCAAATAAATAGCGAATAAATAGCCAGATAGCCAATAGCTTGCCAGCTAAACGGCTTACAGCCAGCCAGCTATCCAGCTAGCTAATAAATAGCCAATAGATAGCTAATTGGTGTTCCACATGGTTCAATGTTGAGGCCCCTGTTGTTTTCATTAGATTTGCTGCCCTTTGGTTCCATCTTAAGAAATCATTGTACAGTATTGTATATAAAAACAATCGTTTTGTCCTGCCTGAAGGAAATCAAAGCTTGAGTGGCACCGAAATTTCATATTTTTATGATTTTTCTTTCCCCCGCCAGCATTTTCAGCTCCTTGATGTGCGGCGAGTGCGGCTGCACGGTGGGAAAAGTGGTGCACGCAGCGCCGCAACGTCTGGCTGAGGTGCGCTCCCTATTCCTTCTCCAAAAGACGCTCATCTCATGGTGAGTAACGACGCTAACGTCATCATCGGTTTCAGTGTACGTCGCCGCTAAAATAGCGATTTCTTATTCCAGTTACGTGCTGGACACCTGCTCCATGGTAAAAGCGTCCGCTATGTCTTTTGAGACGAAGTCGCTCATGGAAAGCATCGACAAGGTAAAAACGTCAACAAACTTTTGTGCTAACTCTGATGCTAACGTTTGGCAATGATCTCAAAGGGAAAAATATTGGGTTGCAGGTCAGGCGGAAGTTTGAATTGCACTTTGATGATATGAAAAGCCGACTGGCGGACGGATAGAAGATGGACGAGTGATGCCCTTGTTTTTTTTTTTGTTTGTTTGTTTGTTATTTTGACTATTTTTGTCTATTTACTATTGTCTTTGTACTATGTCGTGTCTGATGGCTATAATATTTTCGCATTAAAACAGTTTCAACAATAACTCATTTACTTCACATGAAGCTCGGCCTATTCTTTTCAGTTCCTGTACAGTGTGCTAAAAAAATATTGATTGATCAGACAATATTAGCTCTTTAAAGGACAACCGACGTCTCCGGACGAGTTGTGTCCATAATTTGTAAAATGTCTTCAAATGACTTCTACTGAGCGTATTTTACCAAGATTCCACCGCATATAGCTCTATTTTACATTGTAAGACTCGCTCTGAATATTCCGGAAGTCTTGTTTTTGAGTTGGTGACGAGTCTGTACGTGACGTCACGAAAGGACCGCCCCCTGACTGAAAAAAGACACATTGTAGCAGTCCTTCCATCACGTCAATGTATTTTACTGTACATGTTTAGTCTGAGAACCCAAAAAGCCATCCACCCCCATTTCAAGCTCAGATAACTCCAGAGCCATATAATTTAGGAATTAACTCTTTTTTTCTGATGAAATAAGAGTCTATGGTTTCTTACGGTGTATGGAAGTTTATGTAGTCCAAAAATTTAATATTCAAAAAAAAATTGGGTTTTAGTCAATAAATATTTAATACTAAATGAATGAATATATATATTTTATCTGATTATCGCAATTTCCGTATCAGCATTGGACTAAAAAAATTAATAACTGCAAAAATGTCAGGAACACCAAAAATTTGCCAAAAAAATTACAGACAGAAAAAGCTGCTTATGCAACCACATTAAAGTTGTTTTTGTCATCTATGTAGAGTAAGGTCAAAGGTCACAATAACACACAAAAGGCCTGGTCATTGGCACCATGCTGCATTTTATTCTCATCATTACTATTGCTGAGTTTTGAGGAATACATTTTTTTGTTGTTGTTGTGTTCGTCATACAAAATAAAAAATAAAATTGAACAATCACATGATTAATAAGCATGCCCGTTTTTCCTCCTCAACAGCTGCGGAGTGCATAGTTTGTACAACTCAGTTGAAATAAACAATCATTTATTTTGCTACAACGTGCTCGCTACAAATATGAACAAATTCTCCTTTTGCGCACAATATGATACATAATTATGGATTATTGCATGCATTACAATCTGTTCTGCTAAAAAAAAAAGTTATCATGCATCATCCATTTTTTTGTTGGTTTGTTTTCTGGACCTTATTCACTTGAAACATGTTATCAGTCCCCCAGTAAGGCATGATTAATCGATACATGAAAACAAGATAGTGGTTGACAGTGCAAGGCAGAAAAAAGTGCTTTGGGAAAAACGAATTTGGATGTCGAGAAGCGTGTCAAAATGCAACAAATCTCGGACAGTTCAGTTTTTCAGAAGCCCATCGAATCAAATAAAAACACAAATAACCCTCCTGTTATCTGGTGGGTCAAAGTGACCCATCATGTAGACTCCTAGCATAACAATGACATGTTAAAGTTTGTTTTTTTTGGCATTCATGTTTTGATATTTTGGTGCGATTTGGACACTTTCTAGTTAGTGAAACACAATCCGGGTCAAATTGACCCGTTAACAAGATAAATATCAATGAATGTAATTTTTTTTGCCTGCAAAGTCTTAAAACATTAGCTACGATATGTTTTTATCAGGTTTCAGACAGTTTGGTTAATGAAACACATAGGGTCATTTTGACCCAATTAAAAGTCAAATCAAATTTTTCATAAATGTTATTGTTTTGAAATGTTACAAAACAACATCATCCGATTTTGATCATGTTCCGGTATTTTGGTGTGATTTGGACACTTGCTAGCTAGCAAAACACAATCCGGGTCAAATTGACCCATTAAAAAGATAAAATATAAATGAAAACAAGTTCTGATTTTTTTGCATGCAGTCTTAAAACGTTAGCTCGGATATGTTTTTATCCGGTTTCAGACAGTTTGGTTAATGAAACACATAGGGTCATTTTGACCCAATTAAAAGTCAAATGATTTTTTTCAAAAAAGTTATTGTTGTTTTGAAATGTTATAAAACAACATTATCCAATCGATTTTGATCATGTTCTGGTATTTTGGTGTGATTTGGACACTTGCTAGCTAGCAAAACACAATCCGGGTCAAATTGACCCATTCACAAGATAAACATCAATGAAATAAAGTTCTGATTTTTTTGCATGCAAGGTATTAAAAAACATTAGTTGGGATATGTTTTTTTTCTAGTTTCAGACACTTTGATTCATGAAACACACAGAGGGTCATTTCGACCCGACTAAAGGTCAGATCAATTAAAAGATACGTTTGTAATTTTTTTTTTGAAATGTTTTAAAACAACATTATCCGATTTTGATCATGTGGTATTTCGGTGTGTTTTGGAGACTTTCTAGCTAGCGAAACACAATCCGGGTCAAATTGACCCATTAACAAGATAAATATCAATGAAAAAAGTTTGGATTTTTTGCATGCAAGCTCTTAAAACAACATTCGTTGGGATATGCTTTTTTTTCCAGTTTCAGACACTTTGGTTAATGAAACACACAGAGGGTCATTTCGACCCGACTAAAGGTCAAAACAAAGTTTGTAATATTTTTTGAAACGTTACAATAACACAACGTTATTGAATTTTGAAATGGCCATTTACTCATAAAATGTAAATGAAATATTGGCTTATTTGGGATAATTTGTTTAGTTGGGTAGTTCAAAGGTTTCAATTGAATAAAACATTCACTGGGTCAAATTGACCCAGCGGAAGATTGTTTCCAAAGTCAACCTACTTAAAGCTGCATTGAGCTGGATTTCACTGCACTTTCCTTCCAAAATTAAATAATTTGAACATGTGTTGAACCGGGTCAAATTGACCCATTTGAAATTCACCTGTTTTTTTCTGAATTAAATCTAATTTTTTTTATTATTCAAAATAAGATTAATCGGTAGATTTTAAATGTTGTAGCACAATTGATCTCTGGGTCAAATTGACCCGAACACCGTTTTGATTCCTGAGAAACGCAACAAGACAGAAGGGTTATTTTAAAAACAGAAAAGTCCCATTTGCACAAAATCATGCATTTATTGCTGCTAATCTAATTTTAATAATCCTGTACAATTTTTTGGATTACACGTCATGTCATGTATGTACAACACAAGGGCTGGGAAATGCATCCAAAAATCATTGTGCTATTATTTGAATTATTTGTTTCTTGAGTGCATTTATTCAATGAAAAAGATGAATCATGCATCGAAATTTTTATTTTATATAGGTAACATCCGACTTACAACCTGTTCGATTTACGACCACCCGTACTTACGACCACGACAGACCCTATTTTTAACATTTTAAAAGGGGGAGTTTGTGAGTCATTTAGCCTCCGAGTCTCTATTCAACATTTTGAATGGATTTCGACTTACGACCGTCTCGATTTACGACCACCCGTACTTACGACCACGACCTCCAGACCCTATTTTTAACATTTTAAAAGGGGGAGTTTGTGAGTCATTTAGCCTCCGAGTCTCTATTCAACATTTTGAATGGATTTCAGCTTACGATCAGCTCGATTTACGACCACCCGTACTTACGACCACGACTTCCAGACCCTATTTTTAACATTTTAAAAGGGGGGGTTTATGAGTCATTTAGCCTCCGAGTCTTTATTCAACATTTTGAATGGATCTCGACTTACGACCGTCTCAATTTACCACCACCCGTACTTACGACCACGACCTCCAGACCCTATTTTTAACATTTTAAAAGGGGGGGGTTTGTGAGTCATTTAGCCTCTGAGTCTCTATTCAACATTTTGAATGGATTTCAGCTTACGACCATCTCGATTTACAACCACCCGTACTTACGACCACGTCCTCCAGACCATATTTTAACATTTTAAAAGGGGGAGTTTGTGAGTCATTTAGCCTCCGAGTCTTTATTCAACATTCTGAATGGACCTCGACTTACGACCTGCTCGATTTATGACCACCCGTACTTACGACCACCAGACCCTATTTTTAACATTTTAAAAGGGGGAGTTTGTGAGTCATTTAGCCTCCGAGTCCCTATTCAACATTTTGAATGGATTTCAGCTTACGACCAGCTCGATTTACGACCACCCGTACTTACGACCACGGCCTCCAGACCCTATTTTTAACATTTTAAAAGGGGGAGTTTGTGAGTCATCTAGCCGACGAGTCTCTATTCAACATTTTGAATGTATTTCAACTTACGACCATTTCGACTTACGACCGTTTGGTCGGAACGGAACTCGGTCGTAAGTTGGATGTTACCTGTATATATATATATATATATATATATTATGTATTTATTTTTTCAGGGATATTATTCATTTGCATTGCATTAAAAGCAGGCATCATGCATTATACGTTGAGTACTGTATATATGATGTTAAGTATGAGCATCTAAATGCAGAAGACTAAAAATGAGACTATACAAATTTTAAATGGAAGACGTTGGTGATTTTGTTGCTTTTCAAACAACGTGTCACTTGTTTGTTTGTTTCTTTTCACAATATTTTATAATACACAGCATCGCTCAACAAAGTGACGTGTTTGGATGCAGTATTGCACGTTGCCCGATCGTTTTTCGTTTCATTACAAAAAGTACGGAAAAAAAAAAAAACAAAAAAAACACCATTTGAGATATTTGATAGTATGAATTGTCTTCAAAGGACAATGAGGAATACATTTGATTTATACTGAAATTTGGTTTTATTTGAGTGCAAATTAAAATAAATGCAAATTAAATCCCTTTTAAGACATTAGATTTTAGTTCGCTGACGAAGCTTCTCGGATGAGGAGCAAAACGTCCGACACCTTCAAAGAAGTACAGATGACGGCTGAAGAAACATTTTCATAGATTTAGCAAGCATTATGGCATTTCACGTTTGATTTGATTTCGTGGGCCGAATAAAATGATGTGGCGGGCCAGATTTGGCCCGCGGGCCTTAACTTTGACACCTGTGTTCTAACAGCAGTACTGTATTTTCTAGTGTATGAGTCAATTGAACTAAAATTCAAACTGCATTTTGAATGAATTAAACCAATATGTACAAATACAATTTTTGGGTTATTACCTTCTTCTTTTCCTTTTGGTTTTTCCCTTCAAGGGGTCGCCACAGCAAATCAGTGTCCTCCATCTTTAGAGGTTTGATCCGCATGTTTTTGGGTTATTATAATAATTAAAATTTATCTGGTTTTTGAATGATGGTATGGATTTTTTTTCTCCCTCATTGAACAAATCAAACAAAATAATCACAAGATTAAATCAATGATTGAAACAATACATTTTTCAAAATGAACTCAACCTGCTTCTCATCCTTCCGAGGAAGCAAAAAATAATAATCATAAATAAATAAAAATATTACACTAACTAACACTTGCTACAGTTTTGCATGTCTTAGACTATGTGTGCTTTTTATTGTACGCAGAATTCAACCATGACATCCCTGATCCACTGCTGAAAAGGACGTTTTGATCCTCTCCTCTTCCATTTAGAACTGCTTCATGTCACAAAGAGGGTACAGCAAGTGCTGAAGAATGAATGACTGTGTCTTTGTGTTGTCATATTATTTGTTATTTAGTTTTTTTTTACTTCAAGATGGCGCCGCGAGAGTGGCTGCCTTTCCAGCAGCTCCTGTATTTTGTTTTTCTACCTCTTTCTTTCCTTTCCTCACTTTGCTGCTGTGAAATGTAAATTTCGCCACTGCGAGACAAATAAAGGTACATCCAATCCAATCAAATAGTTCAACCAGTATTTTAAGGACATCTACAATGATGTTGGCCCACTTATTTCACTTCATTCTGTGTCTAATAAAGCGTTGTCCCCCCCCATCTCCCGAATACCAATACAGGGATTTTCCACATACGTCAGCATAATGTAAGGATTCATTCTTAATCATATTTTATCTCATTATCAAAACATACCGGATTGATGTCTGTTGATGGAATTTCTGTCAGAAAAAAAATATATCTAAAAATGAGCTGTATGAGCTCAAAGGTCAGTCCATAGCATTATTCCAAACTATAGACGTGTCACAAGGTGCAATCAAAACAATGAAATAAAATAAAAATATGCTCCTACATGGACATTTCTTCTTGTTTTTCTTCATCCCAGATGATGGGGATTGTGTTGTTGTTTTTTTTTTCAAGGACATCCCCTCCGCTCTGGATCAGATGTGTTCTCCGGTGCATCCATCCTATAATTTGACAGCATTATTTGTGATATCTAAAACTGTTTTTGACTGTATTTGTTTCTTTAGAATATGTGTATACTCGATGTGTAATACATTTACGTTCAGACTCGTATTACGGCATTTCTATCTTTTTTTTTTATCTGTAGTCCATACATTGATATATACATTTATTAAAACGATATCATCCGAGATTGACTTATAAGTGTGCATGGTAAATAAATAGTACGTCAGGGTTATTGGGACTAATATTCACTTCGAATGACATAAAAGACAATTTAATGCATTAGCCACAGACGTAATTGCATCACAGAATTATAAGAGAGGTAATGAAATAAATATATAGTGAATTATTTGTGGGAAAATGAAAGCGTCTGACCTTGAAGTACTCCTGCAGTGATGTTTTGAGGCTTAACAATGGCTGGACCCCTTCTTCTTCGTATTCCTCGGTGAAACCGGCAGCTCTGCCGGGCCACCTCTTGCTTTCTCCGCTAAAACGTGTCGAGGATGTCGACATAGGAGAAAATATTTCGCTCGACATGGTGGAAGCGGGACCAGGACACTAAAAAGTGTCCCCCTTTTTTCGCCTCCCGACGTCCAGCCGAGTGAGCTACGCCATTTTCAATTGTCGCCAGTCAGTGAAGAGCGCGGTGATTGGGTGAGGAATCTGTCCATCAAATTGTTCAACGTACCACCACGGAAGTGGTCCGGAATGGAGAGTTTATTTTTTTTCTTCAAAAAGCTTTTACCAACAAATTGAAAATTATGATTAATAAATATAAATAAATTAAGGAAATGAGTATTTATTTGAAGAAAAAAAATCAATAGGTGCAACGCAGAAAATCTTCCGCACCATTCCGGAAAAGCATGATCACGTTTTATGACTGGACGTTGTCAAAATGCTTTCAAGAAATTAAGACCGCGTTACACACCCGGTGTGAAACGACTACAATAATGTTGTCGCCTGAGGCAAAAATCGATCAAAATATGCACTAGATCTACTCCTATGCTTTGTGTACTCGATTTTATCCTTAGTTGCATCAGAAAGATTAAAGAAAAATAAACTTACATGGCAAAGATTGGACTTGTCACTCTGTTTCCAAACATCCCGGCGAAACACCTTCTGTGCCCTTCCTTTCCATTTCCTGGCGTCACGGGGAAACCTTGGGAGCTTCACTCCCATGGCGCTTAACTGGTACCCAATACCCGTTTAACCCAGTCGTAACCCCCCCCCCCCCCCCCTCCATTAAATCGAATTTCGCGCCGACGTCATCGACTAATTAGCTGCAAGATGGCGCCTGTGTAATCACGTGACCACTTACGGCCAATCAGCATCGGTAATATCGTGGGCTGGACGCTGCGTCAGAAAATATATACAGTGAAATCTCGGTTTACGAACCCCTTGGTTTATGAACTTTTTGGTTTACGAATGTAAAGTTTATGAAATTTTTACCTTGGCATACGAACTTTCCCTTGGCAGACGAACCTTTTTCATACACGGAGCTGCCTCAATGTGTCGTTCGCGAACGAGCCCTTTCTTCTAACAACAAAATATGTTTTTGTCCTCTATTCCCAGTCATCTGTTAAAGCCACGTGATTGGTCAAGAACACAGCAGTGAGGAGAGGTAGTTTAAACATTAAAGAGACAGGCAGACGACAGTGACAGAGTGCAGTGAAAGGCAGAGTGCAGACTGCAAGGTTAAAATATCCCATCAATCAGGCTCCACAAACAACCCGCACAAGCTATCTGTACTCTGTACACAAAAGCTATCAACCCAGCTAAACAGAACACAATTGATGAAGAACTAGATAAAATTATCGCAGAGAAAGCACCTACAAGAGATCATTCCTCAAGATGGTGAAAGAAGAAGGCTACCTTCCTCATCAAGTGTTTAATGCTGATGAAACCGGCCTCTCCATTCCATCAATAATAATAATCCATTTCATTTTTAAGCGCCTTTCAAAACTCTCAAGGACACAAGCCATCAACGACCATCACAAAGGTAAATAAATTGACTTTATTGTACAGTACATTTTTTTCTTTAATTATAATACCATAGCACATTTATTATACATAAAATAAGGGATATTTTGTGTACTTTTAAGGCTTAGAAAACTAGAAAGTAGAAAATTATGGGGACCTGGGAACGGATTATTCTCATTTTAATGGTTTCCTATGGGAAATTAATTTTTGGCATACACACGTTTCACCTTACACACTGTCTGGGAACCAATTAAGTTCGTAAGCCAACGTATCACTGTATATGTATATATTTTACGATACAACACAAATAGTCACAAAAACTGTGATTTGTATTTTATTAGTATAATACACGACAGCTACAGGTCAAATTCTATTTTTACAATCCACAATATATTGAGTTCCAGCATCCAAAAATAACAGTCCACACATGGCACTTTCTTTGATTCAACTGAAAAACATGTCTATGACACGTGAAGAAATTATATTAAGATTAATATTTTTCAAGTCACATTTTGTTTCAATCCACACCCATAAATGCACCTCTAGGCTTTAAACTACTTCATTATTTTTATGTGGGTATTTTTTTTATTGGTTTAGCCACGATGCAGCGGAGACACTTTTGATTTTAGCATGTGGAGTTAATAGAATATATGATGTATCAACATATCATGCATAACTAGTCCTTTGACAATTGAAATAAAAATAAGTTATCATCAAGTGACATCAGTAGTAAAATGCTTTTAACTACTAACGTTGAGTATTTTGAAGTGATTGGCAGCACTCTAGTTCATGTAAGTTCACAAAACAAAATGGCATCCAGCGCCTTTAAAGGAGACACATTATGGAAAATGGCCTTTTTTTTTATTGGCTCGTATACAAACGGTGACGTGTATAGAGACTTGAATTTGGTCACGTTATCCACCAAAAGTGCAACATTAATTGAAAAAAAGGATAACTTGGGAGATGAAATGTCGGATGACGAGTGTGAGGGGGATTAAATGGTAACAAAAAAAAAAAAATAATAATAATCCATAATCTGTCTCCTTTAAAAAGCATTAATAAAAACAGTCCCATTTTGCATTGTACACTTGAGTGTACTTTGTGAACAGCGGCAGCGATCGTGGTCCTCACGATAGGAAATTAAGTGCCGCCCATAAGTGGGATGAAATAAATTGCATATTTAGGAGGAAAAAAAAAAAAACAACAACAACAACAAAAAAAAAACAAAATCAAGGCACATGTGCACGTGTAGCAGCACAAAAAAACGGTTCCCAGCGGCTTTCTACAGGGAGGCGAGGACCACGGTCACCTGCGTTCGAGACTGACTGAAGGGAGGGGGAGGAAGTGGAGGTGGTCGGGGGACAAAACAAAATGTCCGATCGGCCGTGATGATCAATTCCTCAATAAAAACTCAAGTCATCAGTGAAGGAAGCGGATGCTCATTTTTTGCTCCACGTCTACCTTCTCCAGCACCTGTCTCACACACACACACACACACACACACACACACACACACACACACACACACGAATTTAAGTTAAAGGACAACCGACAAGTTGTGTCCATAATTTGTAAAATAGCGTCAAATGACTTCTACTGAGCATATTTTAATAAGATTCCACCGCATATAGCTATATTTTACGTTTTAAGACTCGCGCTGAATATTCCGGAAGTCTTGTTTTTGAGTTGGTGACGAATCCGTACGTGACGTCACTGAAGGATCGCCCCTGACTGAAAAAAAGGACACATTGTAGCAGTCCTTCCATCACGTCCATGCATTTTGCTGTACTTGTTTGGTCTGAAAAACTTCATGTTGCACCAAAAAGAGGCAGAAGAGGGCGACAAAGCTCCGTGTAAGGAATTAATCAGCCTGTGGAAACGGGCTGATTAATTCCTTACACTTCATTTTTTTTTTGAGATTTTGGACACTTGAAGTCATTTTTATTGGTGTTTTGCATTTGACTAAAAATATCATACTGCGCGTTTTGGGTATTTTAGATGCTATAAAACGTTTTTCTGATGTCAGTTAGGAAACAAAAAAGTGACGTTGATTGTCCTTTAAAGGGCAACCGACGTCACTTTTTGTTATCAAATAAGTTGCGTGAGGAGAACTTGCCTTGATGAATTCGTTGAAGGAAATGGAGCTATCTCCGTTCGTGTCGGCCTCCTGGATGGTTCTGTCGGCGATGCTCCCCAGCTGCTCGTCGGAGATGTTCACGCCGACCATCATTCTTAACACCTGATCAAAAGCGCAGGGGAATTATGATGTGCTTAGGAAACAACTAGCTGGCTATCTAGCTAGCTATCTATTTGCTGTCTATTAGCTATCTAAATAACTAGCTGGCTATCTAGCTATCTATTTGCTGTCTATTAGCTATCTAACTAACTAGCTATCTATTTGCTGTCTATTAGCTATCTAACTAACTAGCTGGCTATCTAGCTAGCTATGTATTTGCTTTATATTTGCTATATCAATTCGCTATCTGTCTAGCCAGCTGTCTAGATAGCTAGCTATTAATTAGATATTAGCTAGCTAGCTTCCAGGTTGAGTGAACGCTGGCGCGTGGGGCTTACAAACTTAATTGGTTCCCAGACAGTGTGTAAGGCGAAAAGTGTGTATCCCAAAAACTAATTTCCCATAGGAAACCATTAAAATGAGAATAATCCGTTCCCAGGTCCCCATAAAACCTAATTTTTGACTTTCTAATTTACTAAGCCTGAAAACTACACTTTATTGACCTTTGTGATGGTCGTTGATGGCTTGATGGAATGGAGTGGCCGGTTTCATCAGCATTAAAGGCTTGATGAGGAACGTAGCCTTCTTCTTTCTTTCTAATTTTAATTTGTTCCTCATCAATTGTGTTCTGTTTAGCTGGGTTGATAGCTTTTTGCATCAAGTGTACAGATGGCTTGTGCGGGTTATTCGTGGAGCCTGATTGATGGGAACTTTAACCTTGCATTCGACACTCTGCCTTTGAAATATCAAAGTTGAAACGAGTCCAAATTTCACTGTTTTCTATCCATTTTCTCACTCTCTCTATGTCGTCTGCCTGTCTCGTTAATGTTTAAACCACCTCCCCTCACTGCTGCGTTCTTGACCAATCACGTGGCTTTAACCGAAGACTGGGGGCGGGGAATAGAGGACAAAAAAATGTCAACTGCCATTTTATTTTTTTGGAGAATGGCTTCACTCTCTCTCTGTCTGTGCTCCCCTCTAATTGCTGCATTCTTGACCAATCACGTGGCTTTAACCGATGACTGGGGGCGGGGAATAGAGGACCAAAACAAGCCGGCTGCCATTTTCTTATTAGGAGAGCAGGCTCGTTCGCGAACGACACATAACTCATTGTGGTAGCTAGTTGTGTATCTCGAAAAATAGTTCATAAATTTAACGTTCGTAAATCGAAAAGTTCGTAAACCAAGTGGTTTGTAATCCAAGGTATCACTGCACAATGTAGAACACGCACCTGGAGAAGCTCATCTCGTGAGATCTTGTCATCTCTGTCCAGGTCGTAAAGACGAAAAGCAACTGCATCGAACCGACCCAAATAAATAAACAAATAAATAAATGACAGTTGTCATTTGTGCGACAACCAAAAAGTTGCCCCTCATTTGTACTCACACAACAGCTTGTTGGTCCTACTGTTGAGCGGCTCGCTCGTGTTGATGTTCTTGTTCTTCTCGCTATCCTCGATGGGCCGAAAGTGCGCCAACGTGCGCATGAAGCCTCGAAAGTTCACCTGGTCCTCCCTGATCACATTTTAAAATGAAAAAAAAATAATAATAATAGTAATAAAAGTGGGACCACTTTTAGGATGAGAATTTTTGACCAAATGACCGATGTGGTAGGAAGTGATTGAACATTTTCAAAATAAAAGCCTGACCCTTCTGGGAAAAAGGCGTTGATAATGCGGTCACCCAAAGGATTGATGGCCAATTCCGGAATCCTCTGGAAGTCTTCTCGACTGGACACAGAAAAAAAAGAGATTTGATTAAAAAAAAAAATGTTCAAGAGGACTTTGAGTTAGAAGAGGAAGCCAGAGGCGTTTCACGTTGACGTTCATCATAACATAAATAAACAGACGCAGATGACACAAGTCACCTTGACTGTCACTGAGCTGCGACAGGAAGAACCAAAAATGTGTTGTGTGTAAACGCCACCACCTTAAACACACAAAATATCAAACAAAAGAGTGGCTTTAACAAGCTTCTGTATTTTGTTTGTTTACTTAGCGACAAGCTAAATGCTGAGAGAAGTAAGAAACTTACATAAACTCTTCTTTAAAAAAAAAAAAAAAGTTAATTCCCAAGTTATTTGGGTCTGGAGTTATATGAGCCTGAAATGAGGGCAGCTGTACAAAATACAACACAACATGTATTGCTTTATATAACGCTTCAACAATAGCTGAAGCTGCAACAAAGCGCTAACATGGACAAAAGGCAAATGCCGCCCCCGTCGTGGAAGGGAAATAAGTTCGTCAAACAAAAATCCACTGAAATAATGTGGAAACAAACTGCAAGAAAAGGTGTGTACCGTTTTACTTATAAAATTCAAAAAAACTTTTGAAACATGAAAGAAGAACTTCACCTCCATTTTGAACCTCCATTTTGTACAACTAAAGCTAGCTAGGAAGATCAGAGCATTGACATGTAATGGTGAGTAGTTTGACTTGATTTTCAATGTGAGTAGTTTTACTTTATTTTCAATGTGAGTAGTTTTACTTTATTTTCAATGTGAGTAGTTTTACTTTATTTTCAATGTTATTGTGCCAATGACCTTTTCGACCCGACTCCGGATAAGCGGCAGAAGATGGATGGATGATTTCATATTTGAGTTAGTGGTGTAACACTTCCGGGTTGAGTGAACGCTGGCGCGTCTGGCTGCCGCTGCTCACTCACAGAAAAAAAAGATGTTCTTATGCCTGTAAAGTGTCCTGGAGAGTTTTGAAAGGCGCTTTTAAATGCAATTTATGATTATTATTTCATCTTTCTTTCACAACTTTGCTGCTGTGAAATGTAAATTTCTGCATTGCGAGACTAATAAAGGCAAATGCAATCCAATAACAGTAAATTCAGTAGCCAGCACACATAATCATTACCAGCCCCTTCAACTATTACTCGCTTCGTCCTGTCTAAAGATGAAACTCTTTCGTTTGCGATTAACTGTGGAAAAACATTCCAAGAGGAAATAATGTCAAAGTAGGCTTAAGACCTTTACAAAATAGCTCAGATTAGTTTTCCCCCCCCCCTCCAAAATAAAATGTTCATTTTTGGACTTTTTTTTTTCCTGAGAAAATTAAAAGCATAATGACTCACAATGACCCCTTCACAACTGCATCAAAATCACTGAATATCTTGATTTTATTCATTATTTATTAATTTATATTTATTTATGTATGTATTTAGCTAGCTAGATAAGTATTAGCCATCGCTCACTCGCAAAAAAAAAAAAGTTTTTATCCTGTGCCTGTAAAGTGCCCTTGAGAGTTTTGAAAGGAACTTAAAAACAATGTATTCTTCTTCTTCTTATTATTATTTTCTATTAGCTAGCTTTCTATCTATTTGTGTAATTTCCGGGTTGAGTGAACGCTGGCGCGTGTGGCTGCCGCTGCTCACCTACACAAAAAACTGTGTGAAAAAAATCGTGTGACTGTAAATTGACCTTGAGAGTTTGGAAAGGCGCTTATAAATGAAATGTATTATTATTATTATTATTATTATTATTTTTATTATATTTAAAAAAGACATTGCTAACAGCATTGTATTACCTGAGGGTGCCGTTCTCGCCTTTATCCAAGCTGGTGAAGCGGCTGTACAGACGAGTGATCTGACTGTGGGAGACTGCGGAAAGACATATAAAAGATGATTTTCATACATATATATATAATGATTTCTTATCTTAACTCATCTTATCTTTCAGTGTCCAAAAAGCAAGCTTTGATCCGAACAGAACATTCTATTTTCAGACCGGTACCTCAATAGCTCTGCCTAAACTGAATCATAATGACATATGAGCTTCTTGTTTTTATTTATTACTTTTGTTTTATTGATGTATTTATGTATTTATTTTTGAAACGTAGTCGCGTTCGCCAGCTGTCAGTATAAGTGACGTCATTATGATACGACCAATAAACAAGTCAATAGCTGAGTGTTACGATCCCGTTATGAAGGCCCTACTGGAAGCCATAAAATTTGGCTTCCTTTAAGGAAATAATATCATTCCTAAAATTCGTATCACAATACCCATATTTCTTTTCTAAATGAAAATAATAACAACAAAAATATGTCAGAAGAACTTACATCCCGTTTCTTTCTTGATTTCTTCAATTTCCTCCTCGCGAAGTAACGTGGACGCTCTGGATCCCATAATGATGACTCCACTGGTGAAGTTAGCAACTAGTACACAAAAACGTACTGGTTGTGAGAACGTCAGTAAGCAAAAATTAAATAAAAATAAAAAAATAACAACAAAGATAAAACGGCTACCTTCGAGTAGCTAGCACCCCAGTTGTCTAGCTCGACCCGTCCAGCGTGAGAACAGGAAAGTCTCTCGGGGAAAAGTTTGGGACAACTTTTAAGCCCTCTGCGTATGTCAAATTACAAAATCATCTCTTTGTATTTATTGAATTATACACGAAAAGTGGATGTGAGAGACCGCCGGCTAAGCGTCCAGTGTTCGGAAGACGAGTTTCGGTCCTTTTATCTTCCGTCTTTATCGAGTGGGCGGGGTTATATTGGGTGAAATGGGTTGCCGTGTGAGTGCCTGACTAAAAATCGACACAGGAAGCGCCTTGTTGAAAAAAATGTTTTTCAAAATAATATATGGCATTATTAACATTTCGGGTAAGTGTGAGATGGTTAGCACGTTAAATATATTGTCAAATTGTGCGTTAAACTGTAATGGTTGTAATATTTGTTTTTGTCCATCCAGCCGTCCATTTTCCAATCCACTTCATCTTCACAAGTGTCGCGGAGAAT
>NC_142742.1:3092500-3140000 GCF_051943395.1 Hippocampus bargibanti | reverse complement strand
TTATTATTATTTTATTCTTCTTCTTCTTATTATTATTATTATTTTATTCTTCTTGTTATTATTATTATTATTTTATTCTTCTTATTCTTATTATTTTATTCTTCTTATTTTCTTCTTCTTCTTCTTCTTCTTATTATTATTATTATTATTATTATGATTATTATTATGATAAAGAAACGAAACAAAAACTCCCATTCTGCTTTTCTTGTCCTACCTCTGCTTTGTTCCAGTTGAAGCAATTGTGTTTGTAGTGGTCGACAGCAGTGCGATAGCACCGGTGGCGCGTCAGGTCCCTCCTTTCGTTGACCACCTTCTCGGCCTCAAAACGGTCGCCCGTCACCTTCTCCGCGATCTGACGCATGGTCGCCGCTAACGTCTCCCTGATCTGAGCTCACAAATAAAGATACACATACGAAATATGAAGTACAGTGATACCTCGGTTTACGAATGCTTTACCCTTTTCGCCTTACGACCATTAAATTTGACTAGTTTTCCACATCCCCTTTGAGTGCAGACATGGTTTGTTATTGAGTGAGTTACTTTTGCTATTATGGGAGGCTAGTGTTAAGACGAAGAGGATACAAAAGAAAGTTACGGTCGAGCAGAAGGAGATCATCGGAAAACATGAACGAGGTGTGCGTTTGTGTGACTTAGCGTACCAGTACCATTACGCTAAGTCGAGCATTGTTACCATCCTTTGACAACTACCATCACAAAGGTAAATAAAATGACTTTATTATACAGTACAGTTTATTTCTTTAATTACAATACAGTAGTACATTTATTATACATAAAACAAGGTTTATTTTGTGTAGTTTTAAGGCTTATTTAGTCGAAAATTATGTTTTATGGGGACCTGGGAACGGATTCTTCTCATTTGTAAAGGTTTCTTAGGGGAAATAAATGTTTGGCAGACACATTTTTCACCTTACACACACTTTCTGGGAACTGTAACAGGAAAAAAAAATGACACAAATGAAAATAATAGTGATACCTTGGCTTACGAACTTAATTGGTTCCCAGACTGTGTAAGGCGAAAAGTGTGTATCCCAAAAATTAATTTCCTATAAGAAACCATTAAAATGAGAATAATCCGTTCCCAGGTCCCCATAAAACATAATTTTCTACTTTCTAATTTTCTAAGCCTTAAAACTACCCAACATATACAGTAAAGTCTCGTTATATCGATATCGGATATATCGATAGTCCCGGTTATATCGATACTATTTCTATGCACGCACGGAGAAAATTACATGCAAACAGGGTCGGATATATCGATAGTCCCGGTTATATCGATATTTTTTCGCACTCCCTTGAATATCGATATAACGAGACTTTACTGTACCTTATTTTATACGAGTACAAATTTCACAGTTTTGTCACTCTCTCTCAGTCGTCTGCCTGTCTCTTCAATATTTAAACCACCTCACCCGCACTGCTGCGTTCTTGACCAATCACGTGGCTTTAACCGACGATAGGGGGCGGGGAATAGAGGACCAAAACAAGCCGGCTGCCATTTTCTTTTAGGGGACCAGGATTGTTCGTGATCGACACATCACTCATTGCGGCAGGTCCGTGTGTATCCGAAAAATAGTTTGTATGCCAAGGTAAAATGTTCATAAATTTAACGTTCGTAAACCAAAAAGTTCGTAAGCCAAAGGGGTTCGTAAACCGTGGTATCACTGTACTTCCCAAGTGACACTTCCTTGCCAGGTGTACCTTAAGGTGAGCGTCGATTTCCGAGAGGAGACTGCGGGCCACGCCGATGTCGTTGGAGGACATCAGTTTCCTCTTGAGGATGGCCAAAGGAACATCTGGACTGGGCGTCAGGTCCAGGTCACCGACGGGAGGCAACGGGCCGGGTGCGACGTCTCCGCTTTTGCGCGTCCCCTGGAAGGCCGCCACCTTCATGTGGGCCAAAGTCTGACGGGGAGATAAACATACGGGATGCAAATGTAAAAAAAAAAAATGGTGTTGTTTGCGTTTGGACTCACTTTGTTTCCAAACTGCTGCACGTGGCTGGTGTTGGTGTGACTCTTCACAATACGGAACTGTTTCATCAGCGTTTCCCTGGATAAGTCCTCCTGCGGCGTATAACGTAAAAATCAATGAGGAAAAGCTGCAGAGTCCAAAAACACGATAACCAAAATGGCCGGTTGTCTTTTCGAGTTGAGCGTCACCAGGATTTTTTTAAGTTTCATTTTATTTTGGCGAGTATTCTCATAACTGACATCAAGTCACATTTCAAGGCGAGAAACTGCCTTGGAGACGGAAGTCCAAAAAAAAACCTGCCACAAAGTGCTACAGTGCCAAAATGACCATTTTAAATCAAAATGGCGTCATGCAGGATGACGCGTGATTGACATTTCTGCTAAACTTTATGTTGCTTTGGAAAACGTAGGATTTTTAATGCATTAAATAATGAATTAGTTATTTAACTGGACAGCTAATTAAATTATTAAATAACCAAATAATGAAATAAAAAACAAAGCGATTAATAAAAATTGTAATTAAATGTAAGAAGAGTTAATTTGCATTCAAAGTAAATTTAATTAATTAATTTGATCATTCAGTATTTAATTAAAATAATTTATTAATTTAACGTAATTAATTGACATTTAATTCGTTCATTATGTACTTGGTTAATTGTTGAATATATTTATGTATTTATTCATCGATTAATCAATTGAGTAATTACTGAATGTATTTATTGATTGATTGATTTACTGATTGATTGATTTACTGATTGATTGTTTTACTGATTGATTCATTTACTGATTGATTCATTTCCTGATTCATTCATTCATTTATTTATTTATTAACTCATTCACTGTCATTCAAAATATGACGTATTGATTGATTGATTGATTTACTGATTGATTGATTTACTGATTGATTGTTTTACTGATTGATTCATTTACTGATTGATTCATTTCCTGATTCATTCATTCATTTATTTATTTATTAACTCATTCACTGTCATTCAAAATATGACGTATTGATTGATTGATTGATTTACTGATTGATTGATTTACTGATTGATTGTTTTACTGATTGATTCATTTACTGATTGATTCATTTCCTGATTCATTCATTCATTTATTTATTTATTAACTCATTCACTGTCATTCAAAATATGACGTAGAGCGCCATTCCCAAATTTGTTCGGGTTTTGTTTTTTTCGTGCTTGGGTGCCGATAAAGCGCTGGCCATGGCCTCTGGCAATGTATTTTATTTTCCACAAGTGGGTAGCATTTCCCTTTTTTTCCATGTTAGCGCTTTGTCAGCTGTTGTTGAAGCGCGATATCAATCAATATGTATGTATTGTATTGTATTGTATTATGTACAGCCGCCCCAATTTCAAGCTCAGATAACTCCAAACCCATATAATTTAGGAATTAACTTTTTTTTCTGATGAAAGAAGAAAGTCTAAGGTTTCTTACGCTGTATTGAATGTTGATGCAGTGCTAAAACTCAATATTCTGTAGGTTCCGGAATTTGAGTGACAATGACAAAAACCCT
The DNA here is from genome assembly GCF_051943395.1 of Hippocampus bargibanti. NCBI lineage: Eukaryota > Metazoa > Chordata > Actinopteri > Syngnathiformes > Syngnathidae > Hippocampus > Hippocampus bargibanti. Next base: position 3,136,478 of record NC_142742.1, on the reverse strand, counting down.
GGCACTGGTGTGGATACATTTTTGCACATCGACCGGCAGTGAATGAGTTAATTTTTTTTTAAGGGCAATCTCATGCTAAAAACAAAGTCTATACATACCGCATCAGAGTCTTCCATCCAGTTGACACTGTACCAGTCTCCTAGGTAGGTGTTACGCTTTTTGTCATAGTAACATGCGTACGATGACTCGTGCGAGTTGGCTGCTGTGGTGGCGTAAACTAAAAAAAAACAAAACAATAAAAAAAAACAACAACAAAAAAAAATCATTCAAAGCATTCAATCTATAAAAAGAACTAACTTTGAAGTTGTTTGTTTTCAACTCACCGTCAATGTCGTCGGGCAGATTGCTCATCATCGAACCCGACTCGCATGCTTCGATGTAAAGCACCATCTTATTAAAACATAAAAGTGAATTAAAAACAACAGAGTATCAGCGTTGACGGTTGTTTATTTTTTTTTTTACTTCAAGATGGCACCGCGAGAATGGCTGCCTTTACGGCAGCTCCTGTATTTTGTTTTTTATGCTGCAGTGAAATGTCAATTTCTCCACTGTGAGACAAATTTGGGTTACTGTTTAGTTTAGAGAGTTCATGGCGACGGGGGAAGAAGCTGTTTAAATACCTCTTCGCTATCTAACTAGCTAGCTGGCTCCCTAGCTAGCTATCTATTTGCTATCTAACTAGCTAGCTGGCTACCGAGCTAGCTATCTATTCGATATCTATTCGCTATCTAACTAGCTAGCCGGCTACCTAGCTAGCTATCTATTCGCTATCTAACTAGCTAGCTGGCTACCTAGCTAGCTATCTATTTGCTATCTATTCACTATCTAACAAGCTAGCTGGCTACCTATCTATTTGATATCTATTCGCTATTTAACTAGCTAGCTGGCTACCTAGATAGCTATCTATTTGCTATTTATTTGATATCTAACTAGCTAGCTGGCTACCTAGCTAGCTATCTATTTGATATCTATTCACTAGCTAACTAGCTAGCTGGCTGCCTTGCTCGCTATCTATTCACTATCTAACAAGCTAGCTGGCTGCCTTGCTCGCTATCTATTCACTATCTAACAAGCTAGCTGGCTGCCTTGCTCGCTATCTATTCACTATCTAACTAGCTAGCTGGCTACCTAGCTAGCTAGCTATTTGATATATATTTGCTATCTAACTAGCTAGCTGGCTACATAGCTAGCTATCGATTTGCTATCTATTCGCTATCTAACAAGCTAGCTAGCTATCTATTCGTTATCTATTAGCGAGCTCACTAACTTCCTATCTATTTGAGTTACTCCGGGTTGAGTGAACGCTGGCGCATGTGGCTGCCGCTGCTCAGCCGCAGAAAAACTGATCCTGTGACTGTAAAGTGACCTTGAGAGTTTTGAAAGGCACTTATAAATGAAATGTATTATTATTTTAAATAAAGGCTCATCTAATCTAATATAATCTAATCTAATGATGATGATGCTGAGTGGCTACACACCTTCTTGTACTTTTTATGCTCGTGCATGTACTGGAGGGTATCCTGGAGGTCTTTGACGTGCAACTACAAAAGAGCAAGTGATGTTCTTGATACATTCAACTAAATTAAAATTCAATTAAATTACTAAAATTAAACTGTTAAAAAATATATATTTCTGTCATTTTTTTGTGTGTGTGAGTGCGCAGTAAAAACAAAGGCAGCCAACCTCTCCGGAGGGAAAGGCCAAAAGTCCGGGCGCTCCGTGATCAGTAAAATAAACAAATACGTGATCGTTGGGACCACTGTGGAGAAACAAAGATTAAAGTTGAACTTTGCCCTAAAAAAAAAATCATAAAAAATATTCGCTTCCACACCTAAAAAAAAATAAACAATAAAATCTCCCTTCCACCCAAAAAAAATAAATACATCCAACGCCGCATTGTGGCATTGTGACTGACCTTTTTAAGACTTTTCCGGAACCTCCTCTTATTTTGGAGGGGTCACCTTTCAGCACAGCCAGGAAGTTTTCTGGAGTAACATCCTACAACATGAGCAGGCGTACAAGCTCGTCACGAAAAAAAAAAAAAAAAAGACGAAGAATTAAAAAAATAAATAAATGAATAAATAAGTACAAAGTGTGCGGTGGCTAATTTATTGTTTGGCACTGACTTGAGAAGTGTAATCCTTAAGGACACCCTTGTACACGTCGCTACCGTTGGGCCTATTGATCACGATGCCGGGCGTTGGATTCCTGCGAGAGGGAAGTGTGAAAATGGCGTTTACATTTGGGGAAAAAAAAATAAAAATGTTGGTCAGTTTACGTTTCTCTTCAAACTAAGAAAACAGGAAGAGGGTGATAATAAAGAGCAGCTGCAATAGTTTACAAAAAAAAAAACGGAATAAAAAATATCTTCACCTGATCTGCTGATCATTTGCATTCATACACTATGCATTTTAATTTTACAGTGATACCTTGGCTTACGAACATAATTGGTTCCCACACAGAGTGTGTAAGGCAAAAAGTGTGTATCCCAAAAATTAATTTGCCATAGGAAACCATTAAAATGAAAATAATCCGTTCCCAGGTCCCCATAAAACATAATTTTCTACTTTCCTAAGCCTTAAAACTACACCAAAAATAAATCATTTAATGTATAATAAATGTCCTATGGTATTATAGTTAATGAAATAAACTGTATTGTATAATAAAGTGGTTTTATTGTGGTCGTTGATGGCTAGATGGAATGGAGTCGCCGAATTTATGTAATTATTAAATTACTTAATTTAATAATAATTTAATTAATCGCTCAATTAATTACCCAGCCAATTATTTAATCAGTTAATTAATTGGCTAATTATTTAATTTGTTGATTTACTTCGTTAATGATTGAATATATGTATGTATTTATTCATCTATTCCTTAATTCAGTATTTACTGAATGTATTGATTAACTCGCTTAGTGCCATTGCCGAATTTATTCGGGAATTGAAAATATGACGTGTAGCGCCATTCCTGAATTTGTTCGGGTTTTGGTTTTTCTACCGGGGGTGCTGATAAAGCGCTGATCAGACCTCTGGCAGTGTTTTTTTTTTCATTCCATGAGGGGGCAGCATTTGCTTTTTGTACAGCCGCTCCCATTTCAAGCTCAGATAACTCCAGACCCATGTAACTTAGGAATTAACTATTTTTTTCCCGATGAAAGAAGAGAGTTTCTTTCACTACAATGACACATTTTTGCACATGTGAATGACTTAATGTGAAAAGTCTGTGTATGCGACGTTCTTACTCCTCATTTTGAGCCAAGTCGTCCATCATCATAACCACAATCTGCTCGTCCGGGATGCCATTCCTGTGTACGATCTGGTAGGCGTGACATGCGTCCGCCTAGTCAGCAAAGACACATACACATTTTTGCATTATAATCATGATTATTTTATTAGATTACGGAGAAATTCTGACGTGGGAAAAAAAGTGGCAACAACATACCTCTCAACTTTGGCAAATAGCTGCCCTTATAAATGATTACAATTCCTGTATAAAAGTTGTAGTATGCCGTACATTATTTGAAATGATTAAATTAAACAAAACCGCTAACACAAGCGCAAATGCAGACAGTTGTATTAAGTTCATCCTGTCTACTTGATATGTAGTTTCAAAAGGCGAAGGCTGAAGTATACGCCGAAACATGTCAGGTATTTGAAACACCTACAATACACTTTCTGTAACAAAATAATCTGTTTAAAATTAGCAAATACAGACAGTTTCCCGCGCATGTGCATGTTACGCTTTTATCAATCCGACCGTAAGCAGTGATTTAAAAAAAAAAAAAAACATTGAGGATTACTTTTGATGGTTTGCCAAGACAATAGTAGTGATCGGCGGCCGCATTATCATTTGCGACAAACTGGATTTGAGGCCTTTAAATGATCGGTTCAAAATTTTTTAAACATATTTCCTTGTATAAACGTTGTAGTAATCCGTACATTATTTGAAATGATTTAAAAAAAAAAACGTACAAAATACGGGGAAATTGTATACATTGACAGGTATGCAACAATACAATACAAAAATAATGAGTTATGATCCAGTTAAAACATTACTGGGACTACTATGTTGGTATTTTAAACTGGAAAATGTACGTTTTTAGTCACGAAAAAAATTACAATGGTTAGGGAATGAACAGGAGCAATATTCTGAAATGGTAAAAAGACGACTGACAAATAAACACAGAAAAGCGACCTCATAACTACGTACTTTAATTACTCACAAAATATTTGTACGTACTTGAATAATTCACACTTTTAAATAAATAAAGCACATTTGAGCGTTTTTTCATCTGTTACCTGATGTCTGTAGTTGTACCATGAAGACGACCCCGCAACGATCACCACCCAGTTCTTCCCGTTTTCTGGCTCTTGTGTGGGGAAGGATTTCACCAGGACGGCGAAGAGCCCCAATGCAACCAGGGACACCCACGAACGAGCCATTTTTAAAACCTGTTTTCAGCAGCCAGATTTGAACAACAATTACAAAAATGACTCGCATTTAAATGACGTGATTTAAGTTTTTAAGACCAACTCGTAGCCACATTGCAATCACATGACTAAGACGACGTCCCTTCTACCTATGCTAACTAGCTAATATTAAATCTCACCCAGGGGTGTTTAAAATAAACTCAAAACGTTAGCAAACACATGTATTTGTTTTACCTGAAGTTTGTCTTGTTGTTGGAAGCCGAGCGAAGCGAAAACGGAATAAATAACTAAATGATACTGGATATCTTGACGTTTAACCAGTCAGTGTTTTTATACGAACACGGCGAAAAAGAAACTGCTTGGAATAACGTCGGAGCTTCAGTGGGACAGCCAATCAGAGCGAAGGAGGCGGGACTTTCCTTAAAATAAAAAAAATAAATAAAATCACGTGCTGTCAGTCAAACTCGTCCTTGATTGGCAGGTGGAAGTCGAAGGATGACGCAGTGATTTCTTCGCGTGAACAGACAATAAATATGAAATAAATACGTTTTTAAGACCAACTCGTAGCCACATTGCAATCACATGACTAAGACGACATCCCTTCTACCTATGCTAACTAGCTAATATTAAATCTCACCCAGGGGTGTTTAAAATAAACTCAAAACGTCAGCAAACACACATATTTGTTTCACCTGAAGTTTGTTTTGTTGTTGGAAGCCGAGCGAAGCGAAAACGGAAGAAATAACTAAACGATACCGGATATCTTGACGTGTTTTTTATACGAACACGGCGAAAAGGAAACTGCTTGGAATAACGTTGGAGCTTCAGTGGGGCGGCCAATCAGAGCGAAGGAGGCGGGACTTTCCCTGAAAAAAAAATAAAATAAAATCACGTGCTCTTAGTCAAACTCGTCCTTGATTGGCTGGTGGAAGTCGAAGGATGACGCAGTGATTTCTTCGTGTCAACAAATATTAAATAAATAAATAAATAAAGAGGCGTAACATGATCCCATCATAATTCTCTAAACGTTATGAGGAACGCGATTGGATAAGAAAAATAACGTCGCATTGCAAGAATAAAAACGAAATACATACAGTATAAGGCGGTAAATAGTGTGACGTAGGCATACCGGAAGAACCTAAAAGTGCATTCGACTTGCACGTCACAAAGAAATAACGTGATAAGTCAACCCTTCGCCACAAGAATAAAATATAGTAATTTTAAATGTCAGGCAACAAAGTTGCAATATTACAGGAAATTAATAATACTGAAAATCTTTTAAACAGTGAGAACGTGTTATAAAAATTTAACGTGGAAAGTCAATATGAGAATGGAGTAATAATATTGCATTCATTACATTATATATATAATAACATGCAATTGAATTCAAAGAGCAACCACAACGAGTCATCTGCAATAAATCACGTTTTTTTTTAATTTCTCAATATAGAAAAGCAATTAAGTTAAATAATTAAAAAAACCATCAGAGAAAAAAAAATCTGCATTTTGTTTTCAACCCCATGATCCTTGAACACATTAACCTTTTTATCTCAAAAAGCGGAAAGTGTAAATATCATTTTTACAGTAATAAATATTTTATACACTCAACATATATATATTTAGATGTGTAAATATAAAAACGAATATACAATAAAAAGTTATATTCAAGTTGATAAAAAGAAATAAGGGTGATTGCATTTTAATCGTCATTCCAAGGCATCGATATAACCACGGCCATTCAGTCTGTCAGAATAAATAGTGTGACAATATATGTAGGTGTTTATTTTGTATATATATATATATATATATATATATATATATATATAGTATGTCTATAAACACACATGCACGTAGTACAATGTAGTGCATCACTGTAAATAAAAATGAGAGTGCAAGTCAAGACTTTCAAGCTAACCGAGTGGAATGACTACAATGCAATGTCCTCTGTTGTTATGGCAACAGGGCAGTGCAGGGAAAGGGTTGGTAGCAGAAATGACAAAAAAAAAAAAAAAAAAAAAAAAAAAAAAGGCATATTTGGCAAATTATTAACAACACCAAAATATATCAACACAAAAAAAATGCATAGAAATTAATGAGCTTGACTGTCATGCAGCATTTTTTGTTACCGAGATGATAGAAGCAAGGCAGATTGCGAGGGGGAAAAAAGAGAAGGAGGTGGTTAAAAAAAGAAAACGTCAGCCTTATTTTCCCCCCCTGGGATTGGTTGCAATGAGAACTCTTGGTTCCTGTTTTCAAAAATGATGCTGGCAGCAGTTTGCGGTAATTTAGCTGTTAGCATTGCGCCATGTCACACGGGAAATGAATGTCACGATCTAGTGACAATAGCAGCTATGTTAGCCGATAGCATTAGCTGTTGCTTTCATTGTGAGATGTGACGTGCAAGGTCAAAAAAATGCTTGAGCGTTGATAGCTAGTTAGCCGTTTGTAAACAACAGGTGTCTGGTCGCATGTAAAAATCGTTAGCATGCTTGTTTTTCGTTCATAGCATTGACGCATTAGCATTAACGTCCAGTTAGCCATAAGTGACAAACGGCAGAGGTCCTCCCATGCTGTGCGGGCACGAAAAATTCAAGTGACGACAGTAGCTACTTAGCCATAGCATGCTAATGTCACATATCGCGATGCCACATGTGAAGTTGATAACATGCTCAATCAATCGCTAACAAATACAGTGATACCTTGGCTTACGAACTTAATTGGTAGTGTGTAAGACGAAAAGTGTGTATCTCAAAAAATAATTTCCCATAGGAAACAATTAATGTGCGATAATTTTATCTAGTTCCTCATCAATTGTGTTCTGTTTAGCTGGGTTGATAGCTTTTTGCATCAAGTGTATAGATGGCTTGTGCGGGTTATTTGTGGAGCCTGATTGATGGGAATTTTAACCTTGCAGTCTACACTCTGCCTTTGAACTATCAACGTTGAAACGAGTCCAAATTTCACTGTTTTCTATCCATTTTCTCAGTCTCTCTCGATCATCTGCCTGTCTCTTTAATGTTTAAACCACCTCCCCTCACTGCTGCGTTCTTGACCAATCACGTAGCTTTAATCGAAGACTGGGGGCAGGGAATAGAGGACAAAAACAGTCGGCTGCCATGTTCTTTTTTTGGAGAACGGCGTCATTCTCTCTGTCTGTAAACCCACCCGACCCCCTCACTGCTGCGTTCTTGACCAATCACGTAGCTTTAATCGAAGACTGGGGGCGGGGAATAGAGGACAAAAAGAGTCGACTGCCACTTTCTTGTTAGAACGGGCTCGTTTGCGAACGACACATCACTCATTGTGGCGCTCCATGTGTATCCCGAAAAATAGTTTGTATGCCAAGGTAAAATTGTCATACATTTAACATTCGTAAACCGAAAGCTTCGTAAGCAAAGGGGTTCGTAAACCGAGGTATCCCTGTAACTGTGGCCGGTAGCTAGCGGCTAACGATATACAGTATAGCAGTCCAGCAAATTGCGTGATGTCACACTCAATGTAACCGTATGACGCTAACTAGCCATTAGCTCCACCATTGTGAACGAGTGACAGTAGCAGCAGACCACTATGCTCGATGTCGCACTAAAGTCGAACTCACGTTGACCGTGATTGACATGATACGTGACGTCACACAATGTTTTGGACCGCTAGCATAAGCCCTGAAAAGCGTACCCTGCTTTAGCTTGCGTTTTTTTGCGTTGGCCCCCGTTTTCCATGTATGCTCTTAATGTGCTTTGGGCTCCCATGTTAAACCTCGGCCCCCAGTTCGATAACTCCCGTTTCCACGATGGGCACCAGTTTGTCGTCCACCTGTACCAGCAGGATGGTCTTGTCTATGTGGGAGCGGTTGGCAAGCTCGCGGCTACAAGGCACCCACCGGTGAATCACCTGGAAATGCATAACAATGACAGACAAGATGCTTGTAAATGATGACACAAGGAGGAGGAAGTAGGTCAATGTCCCTGGCTGGACGCTCGTAAATAGGACAAACAAACACGATCATCAGAGCAAAGTTTAAAAAAAAAAAGAATGCTGACACGAGGGTTCGAAAATGAACATGCAACATAAAAAAAAAAGGAACAAAGGTGAGATTACAGAGGTTAAATTCAGTTTCAGCTGTTGTTAAAGTGCTATATAAACCAATATCTATGTATTGCATTGTATTTTGTACAGCCACCCCCATTTCAAGCTCAAATAACTCCAGACTCATATCATTTAGGAATTAACTCATTTTTCCATGTTATCGCTTTGTTCCAGCTTCAGCTGTTTTTAAAGTCCTATATAAACCAATATCTATGTATTGCATTGTATTTTGTACAGCCACCCCCATTTCAAGCTCAAATAACTCCAGACTCATATCATTTAGGAATTAACTCATTTTTCCATGTTATCGCTTTGTTCCAGCTTCAGCTGTTTTTAAAGTCCTATATAAACCAGACTGTATTGTATTGCGTTGTATTTTTGGAAGTCACCCCCATTTCAAGCTCAAATAACTCCAGACCCATATCATTTAGGAATTAACTCCTTTTTCCATGCTATCGCTTTGTTCCAGCTTCAGCTGTTGTTAAAGTGCTATTTAAACCAATATGTATATATTGTGTTGTATTTTGTACAGCCACCCACATTTCAAGCTCAAATAACTCCAGACCCATATCATTTAGGAATTAACTTTTTTTTTTCCCACGTTATCGCTTTGTTCCAGCTTCAGCTGTTGCTGTCTATTAGCTATCTATCTGTCTGTCTGGCTAGCTATCTAGCTAGATCGCTATATAGCTGGATAGCAACCTATCTAGCTATCTATTTGCTATCTATCTGTCTGGCTGTCTAGCTAGCTATCTATTAGCTGTCTAGCTATATATTAGCTAGCTTGCTAGCTAGCTTTCTATCTATTTGAGTTATTCCAGGTTGAGTGAACGCTGGCGCGTGTGACTGCCACTGATCACCCACAGAAAAAAAGAAATTAACCTTAACCGGGTATTCTGTTTTTTCATGCTTGGGTGCCGATAAAGCGCTGGCCATGGCCTCTGGCAAAAAAAAAAAAAATCTTTTCCACAAGGGGGCAGCATTTCCCTCTTTTCCATGTTCACGGTTTGTTAGCGCTTCAGCTTTTGTTAAAGCGCTATATAAACCAATATGTATGTATTGTATTGCACTTGTACAGCTGCCTTCATTTCAAGCTAATAAAACTCCAGACCCATGTAACTTAGGAATTAACTCTTTTTTTTCTGACGAACGAAGAGAATCTCAGGTTTTTAAAGCTGTATTGAATGTTCACGTAGTCCTAAAACTCAATTTTATGTGGGTCCTGAAATTTGAGTGACAATGACAATAACCCTGGCACTGGAGTGGACACATTTTTGCACATTGTCTGGCAATGAATGAGTTAAATATTCTCTTTTTTTTTTTAATCTTGGAAAAAATATAGTCTTTCTCTCTCTCTCTGAACTCACATGTCCTTCCATGCCCTCCAAGGGGCTCCATTCCCTCCAGCAGGTCCTTCCCGCCCGCAGTCTCACTGTCTCGTCCGGCCACTGCACCTCCTTCCGCTTGGACATGTTGAGGTTCTCCAGCACCTGACTTGGGTCCACAATCTGGACAGAACCACAACAACAATCATTTTAAGGAAGCCTGTGGCGGCGGGACGCTCATCACGCTGTATTTATCGTTTATGAATTTTGTTCCAAACTTTAATGTGTGTTTAGTGTCCAGGGATGTTGTTTGGAAAAAAAATATTACTTCATTTATGTAGTTTTCACGTGTTAGGCTTTCGACATTCCAATACATGAATTCATTAATTAAATTCACAATTAGAAGATTAATAATAATAATAATAATAATAATAATAATACATTATATTTATAAGCGCCTTTCAAAACTCTCAAGGTCACTTTACAGTCAGGTGAGCAGCGGCGGCCACATGCGCCAGCGTTCACACAACCCGAAAGTCACTCAAATAGATAGAAAGTTAGCTAGCACTTTGCAATCACAAACAAGCATAGATACAATAATAAATAAAATACAATTATAAACAGATACAAGAGATAGAGCTATTATATTCAGACTATTTTCTTTTTCTACTTCTTTCTTTCCTTTCATAACTTCCCTGCTATGTTACTTCCAGGTAGAGTGAACGCTGGCGCGAATGGCTGCCGCTGCTCTCCCGCAAACACACACACAAAAAAAAAAAATCTTATTCCGTGACTGTAAAGTGTCCTTGAGAGTTTTGAAAGGTGCTTAGAAATAAAATGTATTATTATTATTGTTATTATTATCAGTTTTTCTGTGGGTGAGCAGCGGCAGCCACACGCGCCGGCGTTCACTCAACCCGGAATAACTCAAATAGATAGAAAGTTAGCTACCTAGCTAGCTAATAGATAAGTAATAGATAGCCAGCCCGCTAGTTAGATAGCAAATAAATCGCTAGCTAGGAAGCCACCTAGATAGCTAGCCAGGTAGCCAGTTACATAGCTAGCCAGATAGCTAAATTGCCAACTAGATAGCCAGCTAATAGATAACTAATACATAGCTTCCTAGCTAGCTATTTTGGCTTGAAAGGCGCTTGAAATAAAATGTATTATTATTATTATTGTTATTATTGTTATTATTATCAGTTTTTCTGTGGGTGAGCAGCGGCAGCCACACGCGCCGGCGTTCACTCAACCCGGAATAACTCAAATAGATAGAAAGTTAGCTACCTAGCTAGCTAATAGATAACTAATAGATAGCCAGCCCGCTAGTTAGATAGCAAATAAATAGCTAGCTAGGAAGCCACCTAGATAGCTAGCCAGGTAGCCAGTTACATAGCTAGCCAGATAGCTAAATTGCCAACTAGATAGCCAGCTAATAGATAACTAATACATAGCTTCCTAGCTAGCTATTTTGGCTTGAAAGGCGCTTGAAATAAAATGTATTATTATTATTATTGTTATTATTATCAGTTTTTCTGTGGGTGAGCAGCGGCAGCCACACGCGCCGGCGTTCACTCAACCCGGAATAACTCAAATAGATAGAAAGTTAGCTACCTAGCTAGCTAATAGATAAGTAATAGATAGCCAGCCCGCTAGTTAGATAGCAAATAAATAGCTAGCTAGGAAGCCACCTAGATAGCTAGCCAGGTAGCCAGTTACATAGCTAGCCAGATAGCTAAATTGCCAACTAGATAGCCAGCTAATAGATAACTAATACATAGCTTCCTAGCTAGCTATTTTGGCTTGAAAGGCGCTTGAAATAAAATGTATTATTATTATTATTGTCATTATTGTTATTATTATCAGTTTTTCTGTGGGTGAGCAGCGGCAGCCACACGCGCCGGCGTTCACTCAACCCGGAATAACTCAAATAGATAGAAAGTTAGCTACCTAGCTAGCTAATAGATAAGTAATGGATAGCCAGCCCGCTAGTTAGATAGCAAATAAATAGCTAGCTAGGAAGCCACCTAGATAGCTAGCCAGGTAGCCAGTTACATAGCTAGCCAGATAGCTAAATTGCCAACTAGATAGCCAGCTAATAGATAACTAATACATAGCTTCCTAGCTAGCTATTTTGGCTTGAAAGGCGCTTGAAATAAAATTTATTATTATTATTATTATTATTATTATTATTATTATGACTCACTGTACCTGCACCCTGTAGGAGATGTCGTCCCTGCGCACGGTGGACACGACGGGATTATGCTGCTGCGGGTGGTGATAGTGATGCTGCGGGTGGTGATGATGAAGGTGCTGCTGCTGCTGGTGGTGATGAAGATGCTGGCCCAGTGGGTCCATCACCACGCCGCAGAGGCCGTCGTTCCCCAGGAGGCCCACCAGCGTGTGCCGCTTGCACGGCGGAATGCTGTGGCTGGAGAGCGACGCCGAAGGGCCGCCGACCAAGTCCGAGGTGGGACCCAGTCGCAGATGCAGGGAGGTGGGCAGCGTGCGGAGGGATAACTGGCTGGTGGAGGAACGCCTGCACGCCTCCAGGCCCGTGGCGGACGTGCGCAGCGACGAGTGGCGGCTGCTGCCGCCGTAGCGGTACGAAGATGACTGGCTGGCCACGGACACCCGGGCTGGGGAGTGACGCACGAGGCTGGACTGGACCGACTGCGAACTCTGACTGGAGCCTGGAAGTCAGAAAAGCACAGCAAGGCTGCCATTAGCCTTGTGAAAAAAACAGTTTGTTGTTTTTGTGTCGCGGCTTGGAATTGAAGCGGATTAACGTGGGATAGGAGATGTGAGACAGTCTCTTTTATCAATGCCGCTTTGTGTTTTGTTTTACATTTAGCTTGTAGTAGACATGCACATTGACACGACGTCCCTGATCCACTGCTAAAAAGGATGCTTTGATCATCTAGAACTGCTTCATGTCACAAAGAGGGGACAGAAAGTGCTGAAGAATGAATGACTCTCTTTGTCTTTGTGTTGTCATATTATTTCTTATTTAGTTTTTTATTTTTATTTTTACATTTATGTTACTTCCGGGTTGAGTGAACGCTGGCGCGCGTGGCTGCCGCTGCTCACCCGTAGAAAAAAATATCTGTGACAATAAAGTGTCCTTGAGAGTTTTGAAAGATGCTACTTGTAAATCAAAGTGCGAGGGTGATTGTCTTGATGTAAGACATCACACAACTAGATAGCAGCAAATTAGCAGATTAGCAGCAAATGTTAGTAGGTCGCTAACGGTATCTAGCTGTGTACAATACAATACATATTGATTTATATAGCGCTTTAACAACAGCTGAAGCTGTAATAATAGCACTATCCAGCAGCTAGATACCGTTAGCAACCTATTACTAACATTTTCTGCTAACCGTATATAGCTAGATACCGTTAGCAGCAAAAGGTAGAAAGTGGCTAACGGTATCTAGCTGTGTACAATATAATAATACATATTGATTTATATAGCGCTTTAACAATAGCTGAAGCTGTAATAATAGCCTTATCCAGCAGTTAGATACCGTTAGCAACCTACTAACATTTGCTGCTAACGGTATCTAGCAGTGGGATAATGCTATTATTACAGCTTCAGCTGTTGTTAAAGCGCTATATAAATCACTATGTATTTTATTGTATTGTATTGTATTGTTAAAATGAAATGAGCAGGTCAACCAAATATTTGATGAATAGTCCTTGCGACACCTGCCATTTATCGCTAACGATTGACTTGTTCCGCTTCTAATTACCGTCAGCCATGCTAACGGTCAGCTAGCTAAATTAGCGATTTCCCCCTTACCCATCGTGTGCGGCTGGTACAAGTGAAGACCACCGGGTCCGGAATTGCCACCCTGCGACATGGAGCTCTGCTGCGAGTCCGCCGCCGTCCCGTTCCCGCTTCCGCAAGACATCCCGCCGACATCCGAATCCTCGATATTCCCACCGCTGTTACAACCTGCGCCGCAGCCTTTCCGTAACCTGCAAGGATAAAATTAGCTGCGGTGAACTAAAAACGGACCAATTGTTTAGCAAATAACATTTAAAATGGATCCATTTTCCTGTAGATGTCACAAAATGGCAGCAATGTACAACTTTGTGTCATCATGAAAATCTTCAACTCACTTCTACATGTTCCATCCAACACAAACCTGTGCCAAGTGCTGACCACAAAATTGCGGATGTTGGCGATACTGATGGGCCCGCCGAGGACGTGGCCCAATTGTGGGTGCGAGTTGCAGTAGGAGGTGGTGAGCGGCGAGACGTAGATGGGATAGCCAATGGGCTGGTCGCACGACGAATTGATCATATTGCGCAACGCCTGCTTAGCGTTCTGGATGCTGCCGCGTTCTGGGTTGCGGTTCCGTAGGAATACTAGTTCCTGTTGCTGGCCCGCCCACAGACCCCGCACGCACTCTTTGTTGACCTGCAACACAGCAATGCAACATTTCAGATTTGAATGAGGTCATCAAAATTAAAAAAAAAAAAAAAAAAAAAGATTAACTCATTCGCTGCCATTCCCGAATTTAATTCCGATCAAGCGCTGGTCAGACGCCTGACGCCTTATAGATGGAAAAAAGTTTGAAATACAGTGATACCTTGGCTTACAAACTTAAATGGTTCCCAGACAGAGTGTGTATGGCGAAAAGTGTGTACCCCAAGAATTAATTTCCCATAGGAAACCATTAAAATGAGAATAATCCGTTCCCAGGTCCCCATAAAACAAAATTTTCTAATTTTCTAAGCCTTAAAACTACACAAAATATACCTTATTTTACGTGTAATAAATGTGCTATATTATTATGATTAAAAAAATACACTGTACTGTACAATAAAGTCATTTTATTTACCTTTGTGATGGTCGTTGATGGCTTGATGGAATGGAGTGGCCGGTTTCATCAGCATGAAACACTTGATGAGGAACGTAACCTTCTTTCACCATCTTGAGGAATGATCCCTTGTAGGTGCTTTCTCTGTGATAATTGTATCTAGTTCTTCATCAATTGTGATCTGTTTAGCTGGATTGATAGCTTTTTGCATCAAGTGTACAGATGACTTGTGCGGGTTATTTGTGGAGCCTGAACAAAAGTGTGAGAGTGTGAGAATAGTGAGAAAAGGGATAGAAACAAGTTAAAATATCCCAAAAAAATTAACTGTTTTCTATCCATTTTCTCACTATTCTCACACCTTTGTTTTTTTTTGTTTCAAGCTCTGTCATCTCCCTTTCGTGTGTGTGTTTTCTCACTCTCTATCTCTCTACCTCTCTCTTTAATGTTTAACCACCCCCTCCCACCATTTTCTTGTTAGGAGAACAGGCTCGTTCGCGAACGACACATCACTCTTTGTGGCAGCTCCGTGTGTATCCCGAAAAATAGGTCGTCTGCCAAAGTAAAATGTTCATAAATGTAACGTTCGTAAGAAAAAAGTTCGTAAGCCAAGAGGTTCGTAAACCGTAGTTTGACTGTACTTTGAATTTTCCAACTACATAAATCTTGCATATTCTGCCTACGGTAAACGTTACTGGACCTTGATCACTCTGAAGCTGAGATATCGGCGGTTGAGCATGATGATCTTGTACTCGTTCGTTCCCTCATCCAGCACGTGCCGCAGAGCGAGTAGCGACTGTGCGTTGGACAGCACGGCGCTGCGCCACGCCGGGTCGCCCTCGTGGGCGATGACCAAGTTCTGCCGGTGGGCGGTGATGGCCTCGAAAAGAACCGCCGGCTCCTCATATTCGTCCGGCGAGGTGAAATGATCCTGGTGAAGCTTGAGGGACATTCGGATGCCGGGGACCACCACCTTTCTGAGAAGCTCCATGTCGGCAAAGATCCACTCGTCACGCACCGAAGAGATGCGGAAGTCTCCTTTAAATAAAGCGTGAAGCCCGTACAGGAACGACTCCAGGTTGCTGTGAACACGTAAACGTCTTTCATTACCATATATTATTATTATTATTATTATTATTATTATTATTATTATTATTACAGTAAAGTCTCGTTATATCGATATTCAAGGGAATCCGAAAAAATATCAATATAACCGGGACTATCGATATATCCGACCCTGTTTGCATGTAATTTTCTCCGTGCGTGCATACAAATAGTATCGATATAACCGGGACTATCGATATATCCGATATCGATATAACGAGTCTTTACTGTATTATTATTACAGGAAGATTGTCTTTGTTCATAGTGTCCGAACGAACATCTCTGACAGCGTTTTCACGCAGAACAAAAAGACCGGAGGAATGAAATGTATTATGATTTATTATTTTATGAATTCCAAAATGTCTGTCAAACCTGGACATGTGATGAGCCGCCGTTCCAAGCGCTCGCCTTCCCAGTACGCAAAGTCCAAAGCAAAGTAGTACCAGAGGAGAATCTCTCTCGTTGTCCAGAGGCTATAAAACAAAACACGGGATGAGTAAACTCGATACAAAGAAATACTGTCTAATACAGTGAGACCTCAACTTACAAACTTAATTGGTTCCCAGACAGAGTGTGTAAGGCGAAAAGTGTGTATCTCAAAATGAATTTTCCCATAGGAAACAATTAAAATGGGAATAATCCGTTCCCGGGTTTCCATAAGATATACTTTTCAACTAAATAAGCCTTAAAACTACACACAGCATACCTTATTTTATGTATTATAAATGTGCTATTGTATTGTAATGAAAGAAATACACTGCATTGTATCATAAAGTCACTTTATTTGAATTTGTGATGGTCATTGATCGCTTGATGGTATGGAGGTCGAAGGTCAAACGGAATTGCTGTTTGGAAAGAGAGGCACATTACATAAGGACTGTAATTAAAGAAATAAACTGTGCTGTAAAATAAAGTTTTATTTGCCTTTTTGATGGTCGTTGATGGCTTATGGAAGGAGAGTCACCTTCCATAAGGACTGTTGGTAACTTAACCTCTGGTGCTGTTCGGTCGTGTGCTTCCGCCGAAGATCACTCCGCCAGCCGTGGTGGGTGTGTATTATGAAAATAGTGCTTATTATAAGGTTTAATTTTCATAAATTTGACATTTGTAAGACGAAAAGTTTGTAAGATAAGGTGTTTGTAAATTGAGGTCTCACTGTACTTCGGTTTAGGAACAGAAAACTGAAGACTTAGTTGCGCTTCTTCTTAAAAGCAACACCACTGCACTTAACCATTTCACTACCTTATCCCTCCGAGAGTTACAGTACTGGATCCAGCCCAGGTAAACGCTGCAAAAACTGTCCCTGGAGACGCCAGCCAGACGATGGTCGTAATCCTCGTCGATGTTGGGATTGAAGGTTGGATCCAGGTCCACGTAGTTCCTTTCACTGCATGCCCGCAGACCCTCTTTCATGGTTTCGTTGGACAGCCACTCCTCAAGCTTGGGCGACGCCACCACATAGTAGATGATACCCTGAAGAGGTCGGAAATAAGTGCTTTAGATACCTTTCCATTCAATATTCCAGTCCAGAGATATTTAACAATAAATATGACCTTGACTTTTTTTCACACAACTTTTTTCAGTCTGGATTGATTCAGATGTAGCACTACTGAAGGCCTAGTGATGAATTGAGTGGACCAAGAAAATGATCTTCAGGTACTCTGCACTTGCTAGCCCAATGGAAAAGAAATCAAGTATGACCCGACATCCCAGAATAGGCACTTTCCAGACCCTCCGACTCTATTTGGTACCACCAAGGAAATGTACCAAAAAGTGTCCGAACAGGCCCTAAAACATTTTTAAGAGTTTCAATATTCCTCATCTTCACATTTCCAGCCACTGACCTTGACGTAGTAAGTGGTGAGAATGCGTCGCAGGTCGAAAACTTGCAGCATGGAGGCGGCGCTGTTGTCGGTGATGCTGTAACCCTCCAGCACGTACTTGGTGACCAGCACCTCCCAGGCCAGCCAACGTTGGCCGAAGGCGGCGTTGAAGGACAGGACGTGCGGAAGGTGACCCGGTTCGCAGCAGCAGCAGGCTTCGTCTTCCTCCACGCCCTCGGTGATGGCCTCCACTTCTCGCTGCTGGCAGTAGGTGCCTAGGAGATGACGAGACAGTGAGGCGTTAGCTTGCGGGTGTTAGATGTACAGTGATACCTCGGTTTTCGAACCCCTTGGCTTATGAACTTTTCGGTTTACGAATGTTAAATTTATGAACATTTTACCTTGGCATACAAACTTTTTTTCGTACACGGAGCTGCCTCAACAACAAAATGGCAGCCGACTGTTTCTGTCCTCTATTCCCCGCCCCCAGCCTTTGGTTAAAGCTACGTGATTGGTCAAGAACGCAGCAGTGAGGGGAGTTGGTTTAAACATTAAAGAGACAGGCAGATGACAGTGAGAGAGTTTCAACTTTGATAGTTCAAAGGCAGAGTGTAGACTGCAAGGTTAAAATATCCCATCAATCAGGCTCCACAAACAACCCGCACAAGCCATCTGGACACTTGATGCAAAAAGCTATCAACCCAGAGAGAGATATTTTTATGTTTCAATGTTAATGTTGATGTTAAAATTGGTGAAAATAAACCATATTACAGTTTGATTTTATAGTATTTTACAAATCACCTGCTCTTTTATTACATGTGCGTACAGTTTATTCTGTAAAATAGTGAAAAAGCGCTTTTAAAAAGTTGTTTTCCAGACTAGGAACAGATTAATTTTTTTTACATTGATTGTAATGGGAAGTGCTGATTTGGTTTTTGAACACATCGGTTTTCAAACAGGTTTCTGGAATGGATTATGGTCGAAAACCGAGGTATCACTGTACGTCACACCGTGGATTAAAAAACTCTTTTTGGTCCTCTGTTTTGGGATGAGAAAAACGTCGCTTACCTCGGAATTCAAGCCCTCGTAGCTGGAAGGTGACCAGGCCGTTACCGATCTCCACCAGGTGAACCAATGCGTTGAGGTAATCGGAGGCCAGGATGAAGCAATCGCCCGTACTGAAGTTCCCCCAGCGGCCCAGAAGCAGGTCGCCGCACAGGCTGTGCTGCAGCGAGCGTGTCAGGTGTTCATAAAAGATGGAGTTAAGGTTGTTGTCGTCTGAGCCTGTAGAGAAGAAAAAAATCCTATTAAAAGCAAGTCTGTCAGTGACATTCCGACGCTGCTAAAAAAAAAAAATTTTTTGCTGCTTTTATCCGCAGATAACGTACACGTAATGTATCAGAGAAAATATTTATAACTGCTATTTATATTCATCTCAGTTGACGTCGCATGATTAATTATTCGGACAGTCCCCTGCGTGTCACACAATGCCGCGTATTACTCAGGCGATAACTGTGCTACCAACATTTTTCATTCTCCATTTAGTGGTTCGTGTTTTTTTGGGCTACATACAAGAACACCGTTTTTGGACATTGATCACATTCACTGCATTTTTTTTTTTTTATAGATCCAATCACCTGGATTTCTGTCCAGCTGGGAGGCCAGGCGGGTGTTGGAGTGATCGACTCGTTTGGTGCTGAGTGATGGAAGGGAGGGAGGAAATAAATGAGTAAATAAATGAGTAAATGAGTAAATAAGGAAACAAGTAAATAAGTAAATAAGTGAATAAGTAAATATGCAAATACGTAAATACATAAGTAAATATGTAAATATGTAAATACGAAAATACGTAAAGAAGTAAATAAGTAAATAAATAAACAAGTAAACAAATATGTAAAAATATAAACAAATATGTAAAGTAAATAAGTAAACAAGTAAGCAAACATGTAAAAAATAAACAAGTAAATAAACATAAATAAATACACAAACAAACAAATACACAAAAAAGAAACACACAAATAAATAATTAAAGAAACACAAATTAAATAAATAAATACATTAATACACAAAAATGTGTCAAGAAATAAATACACGAACAAATAATGAAACAAACACAAATAAATAAATGCATACACAAATAAATAAAAAAAATAATATATAAATACACAAAAAAAACATACATAATAAATACACAAAGAAACAAATACATAAATAAATGGCCACAAATATGCAAATAAATAAATAAATAAACAAGTAAACAAATATGTAAAAATATAAACAAATAAGCAAATACGTAAAGTAAACAAGTAAGCAAATACGTAAAAAAATAAACAAATAAATAAATAAATAAACATAAAAAAATAAATAAACAAATAGACAAAAAAAGAAACACACAAATAAATAATTAAACAAACAAATTAAATAAATAAATAAATACATTAATACACAAAAATGTACCAAGAAATAAATACCCGAACAAATAATGAAACAAACACAAATAAATAAATGCATACACAAATAAATAAAAAAAAAATATATAAATACACAAAAAAAACATACATAATAAATACACAAAGAAACAAATACATAAATAAATGGCCACAAATATGTAAATAAATAAATAAACAAGTAAACAAATATGTAAAAATAAACAAATAAGCAAATATGTAAAGTAAACAAGTAAGCAAATACGTAAAAAAATTAACGCATATGTAAATAAACATAAATAAATAAATAGACAAAAAAAGAAACACACAAATAAATAATTAAACAAACACAAATTAAATAAATAAATACATTAATACACAAAAATGTGTCAAGAAATAAATACACGAACAAATAATGAAACAAACACAAATAAATAAATGCATACACAAATAAATAAATAATATATAAATACACAAAAAAAACATACATAATAAATACACAAAGAAACAAATACATAAATAAATGGCCACAAATATGTAAATAAATATACAAAAATAAACAAACAAATAAATAAACAAATGAATAAATACACACATATATAAACAAATACATGAACACATAAATAAATACACAAATTAAACAAATAAATACACAAATAAAAATAAATAAACACTTAAATACACACTCACACATAAATAAACACACAAATACATACATACATATAAAAACAAACACAAATACACAGACACATAATTAGACAGATAAATAAATAAACAGATAAACAAATAAATAAAGAAAATTGAGTTTGGAAACAAGCCTTTAAAAAAAAAAAAAATTAAACAGCGATATTCCTACTTATAGTCACGCTCCCAAAATTTAACAGGGCGGACGTAAGATGTGATGAAGATGGCGCTTCCCAGGAAAGGGTTGAGCGGGGTGGAGAAGATAGCGGACACCAGGGCCTGGACAAAGAGCATAGCTGAGTCTGCAGTAAGCAAGGAGGTCAAGGACCAAGCTGGAGAACAGGTATGAACTCAAGAACATGTCAACTATTTAACTATGGCCTCAATTGGATTCGCTGAGTCAACTTGTTACAGAAGGGACAATGAACAGCTGACACCTGTGACTCAAGAGGATGACCTGAATGATAAAAAAAAATATCCATCTAAAAATATAATGAGGCATGGAAAGGATACGAGGCACAGCAAAGGGCTGAGCGAAGGCATGGAAGGCGGAGCCCCACGTGATCTGCCAGGGTGCGATGTAGGTGTAGACAAAGTGCAGCTTGTAGAACAGCTCCCATAGCTTAGCCAAAACAGCCACACACAAAAATAAAACATTAAAACCAAATACAGTGATACCTCAGTTTACGAACCCCTTGGCTTATGAACTTTTCGGTTTACAAACATTAAATTGATGAAAACTTAACCTTGGCATATGAACTATTTTTCGGGATACATAACGAGCGCCACAATGAGTGATGTGTCGTTCGCGAACGAGCCCGTTCTCCTAACAAGAAAATGGGGGCGGACTTTTTTTCTCCGTGATTGGTCAAGAACGCAGCAGTGAGGTGGGGGGGAGGGGTTTACAGACAGAAAGAGAGTGAGGCCGTTCTCAATAAAAGAAAATAGCAGCCGACTTGTTTTTTTGTCCTCTATTCCCCGCCCCCAGTATTCGGTTAAAGCCACGTGATTGGTCAAGAACACAGCAGTGAGGGGATGTGGTTTAAAAATTAAAGAGACAGGCACATGACAGAGAGAGAGAGTGAGAAAATGGTTAGGAAACAGTGAAATTTGGACTCATTTCAACTTTGATAGTTCAAAGGCAGAGTGTAGACTGCAAGGTTAAAATATCCCATCAATCAGGCTCCGCACAAGCCATCTGTACACTTGATGCAAACAGCTATCAAACCAGCTTAACAGAACACGATTGATGAGGAACTAGGTAAAATTATTGCAGAGAAAGCACCTACAAGATGGTGAAAGAAGAAGGCTACGTTCCTCATCAAGTCTTTAATGCTGATGAAATCGGCCACTCCATTCCATCAAGCTATCAACGACCATCACACAGGTAAATAAAACGACTTTATTATACAGTACAGTTTATTTCTTTAATTATAATACCATAGCACATTTATTATACATAAAATACGGTATATTTTGTGTAGTTTTGAGGCTTAAGAAAGTAGACAATTATGTTTTATGGGGACCTGGGAACGGATTATTTTCATTTTAATGGTTTCCTATGGGAAATTAATGTTTGGGACACACACTTTTCGCCTTAAACTGTCTGGGAACCAATTAAGTTCGTAAGCCAAGGTCTCACTGTACAAGAGGAGAAAATATTTTGCCAATCAAAAAAAGTAGGCCAGTGCTTTTTGTTTTGCACTCCTCACTAAAAACAGCAAATGAGCAGAAGACACGATTATAACTATTGCCAAAATCTAACACTTTACCTCCAAACAGGATTGGACGCACCTTACTGAAGACGATGGACATGAGAAAGAGATCCAAAAGCAGAGTCTCCGACATGTGCCGATAGTCGAAGGTGAAGAAAAGCACGGTAAACAGGACAGTGATGTACTGGTAGGTGGGGCTACTGTAGCACGAGCGCAGCAGCTTCAGGCCCGCCACTGTGATCATCAACGCGCCCACCCTAGAAAGAAAAATGTTTATAAAATACAGAAATCAAAAAGTGGTACTCAAATCTCTAATCCTGGATGTTTTTCCTCACTCGGCGTCCAGTCGTTTGGGGCTAGCGAGCTCCCTGGCGCTGCCGCTCAGCTCGTTGAGGATGACCAGCGGGTAGAGGATGTTGCGCTCCACGAAGAGCAGCCACACGTGGAGCTTCTCGAACCACATCACGTGAGCCGCGTCTGATGCCAAAAAAAAAAAAAAAGGCGAGAAATGGGATGACAAACAAAAATGTTCCTCTCTCTGAAGCTTGTTTGTATGTTTATCTATGTACAGTGAGACCTCAACTTACAAACTTTTTGTCTTACAAATGTCAAATTTATGAAAATTAAACCTTATAATAAGCACTATTTTCATAATACACACCCACCACGGCTGGCGGAGGGATCTTCGGCGGAAGCACACGACCGAACAGCCATCAATGACCATTAAAAAGGTAAATAAAAGGTAAGGTAAATAAAACTTTATTTTACAGCACAGTTTATTTCTTTAATTACAGTCGTCATGTAATGTGCCTCTCTTTTCAAACAGCAATTCCCTTTGACCTTCGACCTCCAACGCCATTCCATCAAGCCATAAATGACCATCACAAATGTAAATAAAGTGACTTTATGATACAATGCAGTGTATTTCTTTCATTACAATACAATAGCACATTTATTATACATAGAATAAGGTATGTTGTGTGTAGTTTTAAGGATTATTTAGTTGAAAAGTATATTTTATGGAAACCCGGGAATGGATTATTCCCATTTTAATGGTTTCCTATGGGAATTTTTTTTTGAGATACACACTTTTCGCCTTACACACTCTGTCTGGTAACCAATTAAGTTCGTAAATTGAGGTCTCACTGTATGTATGTATTTATTAATGTATTTATTGATTATGTATTATTTATTGTTTATTTTTACTATTTATTTTTTTCTATTTTTATTACATTTTTCTTGTATTTATTTGATATTTGTCTTTTCTGTCTTTATTTATATGTTTATTTAGTTATTATTTTTAATCTATTTAGGCAGAGAAGACAAGAAATGTGTTTACAACCAGAAAGGTCTCTCTCTGAAGTTTGTTTGTATGTTTATTTTTTATGTATGTACGTATTTATATATTTATTGATGATTATTTATTGTTTACTATTTACTAATTCATATTTATTTTTTATTACTTTATTTATTTTTATATTTTCACTGTATTTATGTATCTGTTTATTTATTGATTTTATTTATCGATTGAGGCAGAAAAGACAAGAATTGGGATTACAAACAGCAATGTCCCTTTCTAAAGTTTATTTGTTTGTATGTTTATTTATGTTTGTATTTAAATATTTATTGATTCTTATTTACTAATTTATTTGTATATTTTTATGATTTTATTTGTATATTTTTATGATTTTATTTGGATATTTTTATTATTTTATTTTTATCTTTTATGTAATTTTATTTATTTATGTATCTATGTATCTTTTTATCTGTGTATCTATGTATCAGTGTATTTGTTTATTTAATTATTTATGTGTGTATATTCATGCATTTATGTATTTAATTATTTATTTATTTATATTCATGTATTTATTTTCATGTATTCATTTATATTCATGTATTAATTTATATTCATGTATTCATGTATATTCATGAATTTATATTCATTCATTTATTTATGTATTTATTTATTTAATTATTTATTTGTGGATATTCATGTATTTATTTATGTATTTATTTATTTAATTATTTTTTTGTGTATATTCATGAATTTATCTTCATGAATTTATATGTATTTATTTATTTATTTGCAATTTATTTATTTATTTATTTATTTATTTATTTATTTATTTATTTATTTATTTATTTATTTATTATGACATGGTTTAAGTTTTCTTTAAAATAATAACGTGTACTCACCCCTGACTTCAAACTGATAATACTCCTTGGTCTTTAGCAGCGGGTGCGAGAAGCAGTACCAAGGCAGCTGTTTGCGCACCTGGGGAAGCAGGTAGTGGGTAAGCAGCCCCACCGCGCCCAGCAGTGAGTAGAGCACGTAGCTCAGGAAGGGCTGTGGCAGACACAGAGGAGATAATGATGACGATAATGAAAAAAAAAAAAAAGACAACGGTTCCGAAACGTCGGAATGAACGGCGGTTGTTTGCACGCGCGCACCTGAAGGGCGATGAAGACAGTGCTGACGTGGATGGCAAAGTAGAGCACGGCGATGACCACGCAGACGATCAAGTCGGATTGCAGACGCTCGTTCTACAAATTAATGAATCATTCGTTAAAAAAAAAAAAAAAGATTCCGATTCAAGGTTGGTAGGTAAATCCATCAAAATCAATCTGCGTCCGGTTTATCCGTTCACCATTTTGTTATCTGAACGCAGCACAATGATATGACCCACCCGATTCGAACGTTTTTTTTGAACTCACCACGGAGGCCTTCAGCTTCTCAGGCAGAGGGTCCTGCACTTCCGACAAGGGGTCCTCCGGATTGCTGTCTCGCAGATTGGGCAAAATCTTGGACTGTATCAGTGAGCTATGAGACAACATTTGAAAATGTTGAAAATTAATTGGTAATTAAACGTATTTTATACCTTTTTTTTTAATTAATCTCTGAATTAATTGGTTAAATCAATCATTTTAATACAACCAGAAAAGCGCAATAAAAAATTCATACATAGATCTAATAAAAAGGTACAGTGAGACCTCAACTTACAAACACCTTATCTTACAAACGTCAAATTTCTGAAAATTAAACCTTATAATAAGCACTATTTTCATAATACACACCCACCACGGCTGGCGGAGTGATCTTCGGCGGAAGCACACGACCGAACAGCACCAGAGGTTAAGTTACCAACAGTCCATATGGAAGGTGACTCACCTTCCATAAGTCATCAACGACCATCAAAAATGTAAATAAAATTTTATTTTACCCAGGAACGGATTATTCCAATTTTAATGGTTTCCTATGGGATTTTTTTTTTTTAGATACACACTTTTCGCCTTACACACTCTGTCTGGGAACCAATTAATTTCTCCACTGTGAGACGAATAAAGGCATATCCAATCCAATCCAATCCAAGTTCATAAGTTGAGGTCTCACTGTAATTTATATGAAATCATTATATAATTGTGCAAACAATTCATGACGGAATTGCAAATATCAAATGTTGCGACATTTGTAGACTAGTAGTATTTTGGAAAGTATCCTTTGTTTAATGGCTAAATATCTATTCGCTAGCCATTAGCTATCTATTAATTATCTATTCGCTAGTTATTAGCAAGTTATTCGTTAGCGAATAGCTATCTAATAGCTAGCTAGCTAGCTCATTCGCTTGCTATTCAATAGGTATTAGCTATCTATTCGCTAGCTATTGGCTATCTATTTGTTAGCGATTAGCTATGTTTTTCTATTTGAGTTACTCTATTTGAGTTACTTCCGGGTTGAGTGAACGCTGGCGCGTGTGGCTGCCGCTGCTCACCCAGAGGAAAAAAAAAATATCCTGTGACTGTAAAGTGACCTTGAGAGTTTTGAAAGGCGCTTATAAATGAAATGTATTATTATTATTATTATTATTATTATTATTATTATTATAAATGAACATCTCCCAAAGTCGCTGAAATATAAGGCTTTGGCTCCATCTTGTGGCAGATATCGTGAATTACAACGACATACACTAATGGCGGGTTGGGGCCGTTGAATAGCGGAACTTCCTGTTACGATATTAATTTCGCGATACACTGAATTATTATTTTATTATTAAAATATTCAATATCACTTTCATCAAATATTTTGTTACCTCATCTACAAATAACCAGTTTACATTAAAACAACAGTGGCCAATAAGAACATTTTTTGCTACAGTTAAGCTTGCTGATTAATGGAAAAACAGTTTTTCAAAACAAGGCGAATTTAGGAGGGAGTAACTTCAGATTTGATTCATTTCGTGTTTAGAGAACGGCTGCCTGTCCCAATATTTTTTTCCACAGAGCGTACTCAATGCTAAGTGCTCGCGTGTGCTCACATGAGTACAGACGGGTCGCTACTTTGCCGACTCAGGTGGTATGACACGGCCACCAGCAGACCGCAGAAAATGGAGAAGAGCACGGGGATGTGATGGGGCTCCCAGTTCTCCTGAAAGAGCCAAAAGGTAACAAGCGTTTACCGTGTGACCATCCAAACAACGCCACGTCTGTTTTTAAATGCGCGTTCGCTCACCTTGAGAGCGCCATAGCAGAATCCGTACAGCAGAGCGACGGTCAGCACACTACGGAGGACGCTGTAAAGTGACGACAGCAGGCTGGTGCAGGCTGCAGGTACAAGAAGAGTGTTAATTTACTCAGTTAAAGGACAACCGACAACATTTTTTTGTTTCCTAACTGACATCAGAAAAAAGTTTTATAGCATCTAAAATACCCAAAACACGCAGGCTGATATTTTTAGTCAAATGAAAAACACCAATAAAAACGACTTAAAGTGTCCAAAATCTGCAAAAAAAAAATGAGCTGCGAATTGGGCATTTTCAGAAAGTCCCGCCCCCTTGTTCGTGACGTCATGCCAAGACGTCTTGCCTTGTTGGAGAATCAAAACAATGGCTTCAGATTCGGAGAAGATGCTTTCTTGTTACTCATCCAGTTATGAATATGATTCAAATAGTTCTGAAGAGGAAAGCATAAATGTTAGCAATCAATTAAAGAAGTCCTTCCGTGCCATTTTGAGGCAACATTGGGGGGAAATATATCACCCAAAAAGAGGCAGAAAATGGCGACAAAGCTCCGTGTGAGAAATTAATCAGCCCGTTTCTACAGGCTGATAAATTCCTTATATGGAGCTTGGTCGCCCTCTTCTGGCTCTTTTTGGTGCAACATGACGTTTTCAGACCAAACAAGCACTGCAAAATGCATTGACGTGATGGAAGGACTGCTACAATGTGTCCTTTTTTTTCGGTCAGGGGCGTTCCTTCAGTGACATCAGGTACGGACTCATCACCAACTCAAAAACAAGACTTCCGGAATATTCCGCGAGAGTCTTAAAACGTGAAATATAGCTATATGCTGTGGAATCTTTGTAAAATACGCTAAGTCATTTGAAGTGATTTTACAAATTATGGACACAACTTGTCCTGAGGCGTCGGTTGTCCTTTAAGGAAATTTGAGTGTAAAAAGTGTGTAGAAAATTCCAGAGAGTCGAAAGTACAGTAAAGTCTCGTTATATCGATATTCAAGGGAGTCCGAAAAAATATCGATATAACCGGGACTATCGATATATCCGACCCTGTTTGCATGTAATTTTCTCCGTGCGTGCATAGAAATAGTATCGATATAACCGGGACTATCGATATATCCGATATCGATATAACGAGACTTTACTGTATTGTGTTGTGGCTCACCGTTGCCCCCAAAGATGTGGATGTCCAGCTGCTCAAAGAGGTACATGACAAACGTGTTGACTTGTGGTAACAAGCCCACGAAGAAGATGATGGGGAAACACAGCGTGAACACTGCAAACAAACACACGCATACAAACGAGAGGATCAGTCATGGCGACAAAACAGTTATTTCATTTTATGCAGGGCGTATCCTGTGACTGTAAAATGTCCTTGAGAGTTTTGAAAGGTGCTTAGAAATTAAATGTATTTTTATTATTAGGACTAACTTAGCATCGGTGGAGGTCCACGTGTAGCCACGCTAGCCTAAAATCAGTTCAACTGCTTGTACGAGGATGATTATGACGATTGCCATCATCATTGTCATTACTTTTCGATTTGATTCATTGTTCAAGTAACTGTAAAGTTACATAAAATACTTTTTGGGGAAAAATTATGGTATATATGGTATTTCTCATTATTTTTTTCTTTTTTAATTAAAGGACAACCGACGCCTCCGGACAAGTTGTGTCCATAATTTGTAAAATCACCTCAAATGACTTCTACTGAGCGTATTTTACAATGATGTCACGGCATATAGCTATATTTTACGTTTTAAGACTCGCGCTGATTATTCAGGAAGTCTTATGTTCGAGTTGGTGACGATTCCTGACGTGACGTCACTGAAGGAACGCCCCTGACCGAGAAAGCAACACACCATGCATTTTGGGTACTTTGTTTGGTCTGAAAACTTTGTGTTGATCCATGTTGATGGCGAAATTAAAAGGAAAACACATAAATAACGCGATGGTGAATCGTTGTGTGTTGCACCAAGACTACTATTTGATACTAGTTGACACAAATTCCCAGCAGACAAATCAGCCCATTTCCAACGGAGCTTTTGGCGCCATCTTGTGCATTTTCTGGGACGCTACATTGGAATCCTGACGGCTCGAATTGATACGGACGGACTTCTTTAATCGATTGCAAACATGTATGCTTTCCTCTTCAGAACTATTTGAATCATATTCATAACTGGATGAGTAACAAGAAAGCATCTTGTCCGAATCTGAAGCCATTGTTTTGATTCTAGAGCAAGGCAAGATGTCCTGTCGCGACGTCACGAACAAGGGGGCGGGACCTCCGAGGTCATTTTGAAGTAGTTTTGGGACACTAACTTATTTTTATTGGTGTTTTGCATTTGACTAAAAATATCAGCCTGTGTGTTTTGGGTATTTTAGATGCTATAAAACGTTTTTGTGATGTCAGTTAGGAAACAAAAAAATGGTTTCGGTTGTCCTTTAAGCCAATTTTTGATTTTTACAATACTTAACGCTTGAGTACAAGTTTTAGCGTTACTCCACCAATACTACAACCACCATCGAAACTAGTAGCATAAACACAACTACGACCGCAATCCCCCGATCGGCACGTTGACCTCTCACCTATGACGAGATCCCTCGCAGAAGCCAGGATGAGTGAGCTGGTGAGTGCGACGCCGTATAGCGTAAAGCGGGACGAGCTGGTCCTCAAGCTGGTGTAATGCAGCAGCCAGATGAGACCGCAACATAGGCAAAAGTACACGGGACGGCTGTAGGCGATGATGCGATTGTGGCCCTGTAGGGGGCGACAGAGAGGTGAGGTGAAGATTTTGATATCAGATCAGGTTCACTTGAGGCCATTTTTGTCAAGTTTCAAATAACATACCTGTCAATCTTGGCGAATAGCTGCCTTTATAAATGATGACAATTCCCGTATAAATGTTGGATTTTGTACCTCAGCTTACAAACTTAATTGGTTCCCAGAAAGTGTGTGAAAGGCAAAAAGTGTGTCTTCCAAACATTAATTTCCCATAGGAAATCATTAAAAATGAGAATAATCCGTTTCCTGGTACAGTACGCAGCGCTAAAAAAAAATACAGTAAAGTCTAGTTATATCGATATTCTCGGGAGTCGGAAAAAATATCGATATAACCGGACTATCGATATATCAGATCCTGCGGCATGTAAATTTTCTCCTTGCGTT
This sequence comes from Hippocampus bargibanti, assembly GCF_051943395.1. Classification (NCBI taxonomy): domain Eukaryota; kingdom Metazoa; phylum Chordata; class Actinopteri; order Syngnathiformes; family Syngnathidae; genus Hippocampus; species Hippocampus bargibanti. The sequence continues at coordinate 3,106,380 of NC_142742.1, read as the reverse complement.
CATAGAAATAGTATCGTAATAAGCAGTACTATCGATATAACCGATATCGATACTTTACTGTATACAATTGAGGATTACTGTTGGTGGTTTGCTGTGACAATAGTAGCGATCGGCGATAGCACAGTCGTTGGCTGCCAGCAGTTGAGACCAACTGGATTTGAGTCAAAATGGTCCTTGTCATTTTTGTTCCCGGTATAAAAGTAGTAGTGCGCCATACATTATTTGAAATGATAAAAAAAAACTTATAAAATATGGGGAAAACATATAAATTGACAGGTATGAAATAAGATTAGCATTTCCTGTGCTATTTGTTAATTTAGTGGTCCTGAAGCTTTCTTGTTACTCATCCAGTTATGAATATGATTCAAATAGTTCTGAAGAGGAAAGCATAAATGTTTGCAATCGAATAAAGAAGTCCTTCCGTATCAATTCGAGACGTCAGGACTCCGATGTAGCGTCCCAGAAAATGCACAAGATGGCGCTCAAGCTCCGTTGGAAATGGGCTGATTTGTTTGCTGGGAATTTGTGTCAACTAGTATCAAATAGTAGTCTTGGTGCAACACACAACGATTCACCATCGCGTTATTTATGTGTTTTCCTTCTAATTTCGCCATCAACACGGATCAACATGAAGTTTTCAGACCAAACAAAGTACCCAAAATGCATCGTGTGTCGCTTTCTCGGTCAGGGGTGTTCCTTCAGTGACGTCACGTGGGGATCGTCATCAACTCGAAAAAAAGACTTCCTGAATATTCAGCGTGAGTTTTAAAACGTAAAATATAGCTATATGCGGTGGAATCTTTGTAAAATACGCTCAGTAGAAGTCATTTCAAGTGATTTTACAAATTATGGACACAACTTGTCTGGGGCGTCAGTTGTTCTTTAAATTTAAAGAGATAAATTATGACGAAGATTTCTGTGAAATTATTATTTTTTTCCCACAATGACAGATCAATCTAACCAACAATGAGCACACACTTACATGACGGGGAGAGGAGGAGTCTGGTTGAACGCTCTGCCAATAAAACAGATTTTGTTTTTTAATTAAAAAAATGAAATTAATTTACAAACCCGAAAATAAATCGTTAAAAGTCAGACATTTTCTCACCTTGAGCAAAGAATACTGGCAGCTGGCGATGACGAGGCAAAATTGAAAGACCCAAATGTCGGTGAAGAATCCCTGCACCAGAAGTACCGAACCCAGAAAGGCCACGAGGACGGCCAACACCACAGCCAACACGTTCTCCAGAACTTCCCGGTTTCTGGGACAAAAATATTGAAACATTCAGAGATGGTTGAATTTGTGATGAGTTCAATATTAATGTTTTATTTTTTACCATTTTACTGTTTTTTGAAACGATGTTTGCTGCTTTAATTTTCCAAATACAGTAAAGTCTCGTTATATCGCTATTCAAGGGAGTCCGAAAAAATATCGATATAACCGGGACTATCGATATATCCGACCCTGTTTGCATGTAATTTTCTCCGTGCGTGCATAGAAATAGTATCGATATAACCGGGACTATCGATATATCCGATATCGATATAACGAGACTTTACTGTATTTCAAATGAGGCTGCGTGATTTAAAAAAAAATACTAATTTCATTTCAATATCCAAGTCAGGAAACATATTAGCTATCTAGTTAGTGAGGTATCTATTAGCTAGCTATCTAGCATTCTATTAGCTAGCTATTTGCGTCACGGAACATATTAGCTAGATAGCCAGCTAGCAAATAGCATCACTTTGTCTAAAGGATCTGAATGCTTTACATCAGGACCACTTAATGAATAAATAGCACAGGAAATGTGAATCTTATTTCATTCATGTCAATTTGTTTTCCCCATATTTTATCCGTTTTTTTTTATCATTTCAAATAATGTACGGCGTACTCCTACTTTTATACGGGAAAAAATAAATAAAAACTGAACCAATTTTACAAAGAACATTTTGGCTCCAATCCAGTTGGTCTCCACTGCTCTTAGCCATCACCGATCGCTACGATTGTCACAGCAAACCAGCAAAAGTAATCCCAATCATATATATTTTTTTATCGCTGCATATCATCAGATCATTCCTCAGGATGGTGAAAGAAGGCTACATTCCTCATCAAGTGTTTAATGCTGATCAAACCGGTCACTTGATTCCATCATGCCATCAACGACCATCATAAAGGTAAAATAAAGCGACTTTATTATACAGTACAGTTTATTTCTTTCATTATAATACCATAGCACATGTATTATACATAAAATGAGGTATATTTTGTGTAGTTTTAAGGCTTACAAAAATTAGAAAGTTGAAAATTATGTTTTATGGGGACCTGGGAACGGATTATTCTCATTTAAATGGTTTCCTATGGGAAATTAATTTTTAGGATACACACTTTTCGCCTTACACACTGCGTCTGGGAACCAATTAAGTTCGTAAGCCAAGGTATCACTGTACTCCGACTCCACCGGTCCACGATGTCTTTGCCACTTACCGGTCAAACAGCGCCAACAAAGTGAGGCGGTCAAAGTGCAGGCCCACCCAAAGGTAAGGCATGAGCCAAAGGCGGTAGTACTGCTTCGCTTTGCCGACACCGGCCGCCGCCGGGTCATCGGGTCCCAGTGGCACAGTGTGGAGGTCCGGGCTAAGGTCGGCGTCCTGCTGCTCTAGCAGCTCGGGGTCCATGGTGAGCAGGCGGTTCAGGCGAATCTGAGGGAGGGAGAGCTGCCTCGCCGTCAGAGTACACTGGCACCGTTTACAAAATTCTACCGAGCAAGCGTGTCACAAATGTCATTCGGTAAATCAGATTAAACTATATTTCTTACATCCATATAAAGAGAGAGAGATGGGATCACTCCTCACAGAGGATAAAGAATAGATGACCGAGTACTGTTGTACTGACCGCCTAGGTCTTTCGGCGCATTGTTTTTGTTGAACGATCTGTTGCATCACGGGTGAGCAAAGCATTTCTGATTTTGTGTTAGCATTAGCATTAGGCTAAATTGTGATTTTCCTCATTTGATGTTTAGTTGACTGGGGGTGGCACTAGGAGCTAATGCTAAGACTAAAATTACGTCGCTACTCTAATATGCTGGTCGAAGTCTTTACAACTTCCCAATTTGAAACCGTCTGGATTCTTACCGCAATACGCGTAATACTAATATTAATATGATAATAATAATACTATAATAATGATATGTTAATATTAATACTAGAATAATACTAAAATAATACTATAATATTAATACTATAATACTATAAAAATACTACAATAATACTACAAAATACTATAATACTATAATAATACTATAAAAAATGAAAAATGAAAATAATAATAAAAATAAATAAATAAATAAATAAATAAAATAAATAAATAAATAAAATTAAAAAGATATATTTTTTTAAATACATAATAATGATAATAATAATACGCGTTGTCGTGTACACAACATATTCTACTCACCAGGTCATGAGGGTAGAAGCGAACTGAGGTAGAACTGGAGAGGTGGGAGTCAGTGTCCCTGCATCACACAAATATGTGAACACACCCACACACACACGCACACACACACACACACACAAACCGGTTTCACTATAAGAGGAGGGACCCGCTGTATTCAATTGGCATTCCATTGGTGGTTATCTAAAAAACACGAGAGGCTTTTAGAATTCCCACATGGAGACTAGTGGATGCGATAAAGGAGAAGTAGGTTAACCGCCACTCCCCCGGCTGTCGGACACGACGGCTAGTGGTCAGGCTTTTGGCTACGCTAAAGAAAAGCTGATTCATGACTATTTCTGTATAAGTTGCGTGTGTGTTGCTCACCAAATGTTATTAGAGGCTCGTCGGGTGGCGGGCTCAAAGTTGACCAGGGACATGTCACACCCGACAGCTTCATACAAGGAGGGTGTGAATTTTCCTGAAAAAAAAATAAGGCGGGGTGAACAAATGAACAAATAAATAAATCAATACATAGGACAGATGTATTAAAAGTGTTCTACAAATAAAATGTCGTTTCTTCATCAATATGAAGACGAAACAGGAAAAGAAACCACACCCGAGAGATTTGAGCTAGCGATTAGCAATATAGCTAGCTAGCTATTTGAGTCAGGAAATATATTACCTATCTAGTTAGCTAGTTATCTATTAGCTAGCTATCTAGCATTCTATTAGCTTCAAATTATTCCGGGTTGAGTGAACGCTGGCGCGTGTGGTCGCCGCTGCTCACCCACACAAAAACTGATCCTGTGACTGTAAAGTGACCATAAGAGTTTTGAAAGGCGCTTAGAAATGAAATGTATTATTATTACTAATCAAATTCAAATTAAACAAATTCCTTGTGTGTTCTAAATACTTGGCAATAAAGATGATTCTGATTCTGATTACTATTATTATTATTATTTGCGCTAATGGTCATGATATTCAAATAACACACGACGGTTCACATATAAAAAAAAAAAATCTGAAGCAGGATTTAGGGTGTAGTTTTAAGGCTTAGAAAATTAGACAGTAGAAAATGATGTTTTATGGGGACCTGGGAACGGATTCTTCTCATTTTAATTGTTTCCTATGGGAAATTAATTTTTAGGATACACACTTTTCGCCTTACACACTCTGTCTGGGAACCAATTAAGTTCGTAAGCCAAGGTATCACTGTATTCCACATTTTTCACTGTTCCCCTCCGAAACGAAACAAATCGGGTAAAACCGGACAACAAGCGCCGGCTCCCTTACCAAGGTCGTCCTGGAGGCTGCTGGTGCCGACCGTGGAGGCCTTGTCCTGAGAGCCGTCCAGGTGCGCGCTTCCGTTCCTGGCCAGCAGGGAGGCGCTGGCGCTCAGCACCGTCACCTGGGAGGCGGCGCGAGACGGCTGGGTGGATTTGTCTTGGCAGGCGGGAGGCTGGACCGCCTGGCTGAGGGCCTCCTGGAGACTGCGGGGAACAAATAAAGTTTTGGAGAAGGGGCGGGGGGTGCGAAAAGCAAATGGATGAGCTAACAAATCACGCGCACTTGTGAGGAGATTGATCTGTCATGCATGGCCAAGTTTAAAGGACTTCATTCTTTGTCCGGCCACACAAAAAATTATGTAAAAAAATGACCCGACACCATAATAGCGTGGAAATGATCGGAAAAGGGGTCACATGATGAGCAAGATATCACAACATGTGATGATAGTTCGCTTTGGGGTTAAGTGACCCAAAAAAATAATCTAAAAAATAAGCGAAACCTAACTCAATTATTGTAGTTCAACATGTAAATATACTTTTTAACGCACATTAACTTACTCGCTGCCATTCTCGAATTTATTCGGGAATTGAAAAGTGTGACGTGGAGCGCCATTCGCGAATTTGTTCTGTTTTTTTGCGGCGAGTGCCGATAAAGCGCTGGTCAGACCTCTGGCAATGTGTTTTCCCCTTCCACGAGGGAGCAACATTTAGCTTTTGTCCATGTTAGCGCTTTTTTTTAACAGCTTCAGCTGTTGTTAAAGCGCTATACAAATTAATGTATTGTATTTTGGACAGTTGCCCGGAATAACTCAAATAGATAGAAAGTTAGCTAGCTAGCTAATAGATAGCTAGCTAGCTAGATAGTGAATAGATAGCTGTATAGGTAGCCAGATAGGTAGTTAGATAGCAAATAGCTAGCTAGCTATGTACCTAGCTATGTAGTCAGCTAGCTAGTTAGATAATGAATAGATAGCTAATAGATAGCAAATAGATAGCTAGCTAGGTAGCCAGCTAGCTTAGTTGGATAGCAAATATATAACTAGCTAGGTAGCCAGCTAGCTAGTTAGGTAGCCAGCTAGCTAGTTAGATAGTGAATAGATAGCAAATAAATAGCTAGCTAGGTAACCAGCTAGCTTAGTTAGGTAGCCAGCTAGCTAGTTAGATAGTGAATAGATAGCAAATAAATAGCTAGCTAGGTAACCAGCTAGCTTAGTTAGATAGCTAATAGATACCAAATAACTAGTTAGATAACCAGCTAGCTAGTTAGATAGCAAATAGATAGCTAGCTATGTAGCTAGCTAGGGAGCCAGCTAGCTAGTTAGATAGTGAATAGATATCTAATAGATAACAAATAGATAGCTAGCTAGGTAACCAGCTAGCTTAGTTAGATAGCGAATAGATAGCAAATAGATAACTAGCTAGGTAGCCAGCTTGCTATTTAGATAGCAAATAGATAGCTAGCTAGGTAGCCAACTAGCGAGTAAGATAGTGAATAGATAGCAAATAGCTATCTAGCTAGGTAGCCAGCTAGCGTAGTGAGATAGCGAATAGATAGCAAACAGATAGCTAGCTAGGTAGCCAGCTAGCTATTTAGATAGCAAATAGATAGCTAGCTAGGTAGCCTGCTAGCTAGTTAGACAGTGAATCATCTTCTTTTCCTTTCGGCTTTTCCCTACAAGGGGTCGCCACAGCAAATCAACTAGTTAGACAGTGAATAGATAGCTAATAGATAACAAATATATAGCTAGCTAGGTAGCCAGCTAGTTTAGTGAGATATCAAATAGATCGCAAATAGATAGCTAGCTAGGTAGCCAACTAGCTAGTTAGATAGCGAATAGATAGCAAATATATATCTAGTTAGGTAGACAGCTACATAGCTAGCTTGAATTTAGCGTAATATTAGACGACCGCATTATAAAATGGCCGGCTGGAAATATCATGCTAAATTGTGTAAACTACCCGAACGCTGTAACTGAATAAAACGACACGTGAAGCACAAAGTACCTGAGTGGGGAGCCAATGAGAGACGATGGCGGCGTGGGGTTGCTGCCCGCGTTATGCCGCCGCCGCACCGCCTGTCGGCGAAACGTGCTGCGCTCGCGGCGGAATACCACCGTCTCCTCGCTGCTGGGGGCTGTGATGGTGAAAGAAAAAGGTCAGGAGGTCACGGCGGGTTATTTCCATTCTTTCCAAACTGTTCAAAATCATCATCACTGATACCCCTTGACTATCTATTAGCTAGCTATTAGCTAGCTAGCTTTCTATCTATTTGAGTTCTTCCGGGTTGAGTGAATGCTATTTATTTGCTATCTATTAGCTATCTAGCTCGTTAGCTGGACATCTATTTGCTATCTATCTAGCAATCTATTAGCTATCCATCAGCAAGCTAGCTTTCTATCGACAGTATTTGAGTTATTCCGGGTTGAGTGAATGCCATTTATGAGGTACCTAGCTAGCTTATCTTTCTATCTATTTGAGTTATTCCGGTTGAGCGAATGCTATCTATTTGCTATTCAGCTAACTAGCTGGATATCTATTTGCTATCTAGCTATCTATCTATTTGCTATCTATTTGCTATCTTTCTATCTATTTGAGTTATTCCAGGTTGAGTGAATGCTATCTATTTGCTATCTATTAGCTATCTAGCTAGCTATCTTTCTATCTACGTATTTGAGTTATTCCGGGTTGAGTGAATGATATTTATTTGCTATCTATCAGCTATCTAGCTAGCTATCTGTCTATCTATTCGAGTTATTCCAGGTTGAGTGAATGCTATCTATTTGCTATCTATTAGCTATCTAGCTAGCTAGCTTGATATCTATTTGCTATCTATCCAGCTATCTATTAGTTATCCATTAGCTAGCTAGCTTTCTATCTATCTGAGTTATTCCAGGTTGAGTGAATGCTCTCTATTTGCTATCTATTAGCTATCTAGGTAGCTATCTTTCTATATATTTGAGTTATCCCGGGTTGAGTGAATGCTATCTATTAGCTATCTAGCTAGCCATCTTTCTATCTGAGTAAATCCGGGTTGAGTGAATGCTATCTATTAGCTATCTATCATTAGGCACAAGGAACAAGCCAGCCTCTTTCAAAAGTAGCTAGCTATCTATTAGCTCTCGAGCTAGGTACCGTTCTATCTATTTGAGGTATTCCGGGTTGAATGCTATCTATTAGCTATCTAGCTAGCTAGCCGGATATGTATTAGCTATCCATTAGCTAGCCAGCTTTCGATCTATTTGAGTTATTCCGGGTTGAGTGAATGCTATCTATTAGCTATCTAGCTAGCCATCTTTCTATCTGAGTAAATCCGGGTTGAGTGAATGCTATCTATTAGCTATCTAGCTAGCTAGCTGGATATGTATTTGCTATTTAGCTAGCTATTTATTAGCTATCCATTAGCTAGCTAGCTTTCTATCCATTTGAGTCATTCCGGGTTGAGTAAATGCTAACAAGCCAGCCTGTGACAATTTTCAGCATTTCAAAAGTTGTAAAACTGCTCAAAATCAAAAGCGCTGACTAAGATCACGAAAGCCAAAGTGTGCCAAAACCGTGTCGTCATGATACCCCGTGACCCTTGACCCTTGAAACATTAATCAGCAATAACATACGGACGAACAGGAGGTTGCGACGACGTACCTCGCAAGCAAGCGGCGACGGCATCCTGAGCCTCCAAGAACACGGCCTGGCTGGGCAAACTGTTCCTGGAACGGGTCACCGACTCCAGATGGGAAGCCCGACCCAGCAGGGAGGCGGCGTCCAGGACTTCCCCGTCTTTGGCTTCCAGGTCAGATTTGGAGGTGGTGAGGGGTCGTGGCCCGGCGGGAGCTCCCAGGCGCGTGGGGTCATTAAGGCAGGCGGCGGTGCCACTGTCCAGGCTCAACACCCGGGCGTGCGTCTTGGCGCTCGGGGTGCGCCTGGAGGAACGCCGCGTCGCTCCGGCCCGCGACCCCGAAGCGGCTGGGGGCTGCTTGGCCTTGAGGGCCCCGTAGCGCCCCTCGGGTGAGTGGCAGGAGCGCGAGGTGGCGCTGGAGGAGCTGTCCGTGCTCAGGTGTCGGGCGGAAGGGAGGCTGGAGGCGCAGCTCAGCTCGCCGTGGTCGCTGGAGTCTTCCTCGCCGCCTCCTGCGGGAACCGCGGCGACACGCAGTCGCGGTGGCGGCTGGCGTCAAAACTGCTCGCCCGTTTCTTACCCGACCGCCGTCGCCCGTCGCGGCCGGCGGACAGTGAGCAGGTCCTTTGCACGAGATTGTCCGACGCCGCCCGGTTTGGGGCGAGCGGTTCCGCTGGGCCGTCGCCACGGGTCCTCGGCCGTTTTGGACTCCGGTCGCCTTCGGGGAGCTCGGGAGTTTCCGCCTGGTTCGCCGTCAGCTCGTTGGCGTGGGGGTTCTTGTTGGCCTCCCTGGAGGGAACACCACCGAGAACCGAGGTTCTGCGGTCGTCCCCCGAGAGCGACAACGGGCTCCCCACGTGCGTGGAGCCCGTTTGCTCGCTGTGGAAGCTGCCGACGGTGCTGTTGGTGTCGCGGTCGGTGCCGCTGCAGTAGCTCTCGGTGGAGCCGCTGCTCCGCGTGCTCAAGCTGCGCAGGCTTTCGGCGCTACGCTCGCCGCGGCGCGATTTTCTCACGCCGTTGCGACCCTTGCGACCGTCCGCTTGGTATAAACCCGAGACGCCCTCTCCGGCTTCCCTGGAGACGGAGCGCGAAACCCCGCGAGGGTCCTTGTAGCATTCCAGTCCTGAAGTGGAAGCCACCGCCTGGTCCTGCTGGTAAAGCCTCTCCGACGCCTCACGTTGCGGCCTGGCGGCTTCCAGCTCGCTAACGGGATCCAAACCGCCCCTCCTTGGCGGAGGATAGAGCGCAAAGTCCGGCAGGCCCGGATCGGGGAAGGCCGAGTCCGCCGAGCTGGAGGTCCGAGGCAAACCCCGCGAACGGGGTTCTTTGCGAAAGGTCTGCGACTGCGACGACGCGTGAGGGGTGGGCTCCTCGTGCGACAGGGTGTAGTGGTACGCGGTGGCGTTACAGAGCTCGCCGTGTTCTCGGGACAGCTCGGACGGACACAACGAGGTGGAGGGCTGCATGGAGGCGAAGGAGTCGTTGGGTACCAGGCAGTACATTTTTGTGTCGGAAAGCAGATCTAAAACAAACAAAAAAAATACAGTGATACGTTGGTTTTCGACCATAATCCGTTTCAGACGCTGATTTGTTCAAAAACCGAAACAGCACTTTTCATTGAAATCAATGTAAAAAAATCTTAATCCGTTCAAAGTCTAGAAAACAACTTTTTAACTATTTCATCGCATAAACCGGATAAAAAATTAATAATAGAGCAGGTCATGTGTACAATTCTATAAAAACAAACTTTTATTTTCACCAATTTCTAACATCAACATTAATAACTAATATACAGTAAAGTCTCATTATATCGATATCGGATATATCGATAGTCCCGTTATATCGATACTATTTCTATGCACGCACTGAGAAAATTACATGCAAACGGGGTCGGATATATCGATAGTCCTGGTTATATCGATATTTTTTCGGACTCCCTTGAATATCGATATAACGAGACTTTACTGTATATATAATTAATAACTCTAACTAGCTATATATTACCTATTAGCTATAATTTAGCTAGCTAGCTTTCTATCTAATTGTGTTATTCCGGGCTGAGTGAATGCTATCTATTTGCTATCTATTAGCTATCCAGCTAACTAACTGGATATCTATTACAGTAAAGTCTCGTTATATCGATATTCAAGGGAGTCCGAAAAAATATCGATATAACTGGGACTATCGATATATCCGACCCTGTTTGCATGTAATTTTCTCCGTGTGTGCATAGAAATAGTATCGATATAACCGGGACTATCGATATATCCGATATCGATTTAACGAGACTTTACTGTAATTAATAACTCTAACTAGCTATATATTACCTATTAGCTATAATTTAGCAAGCTAGCTTTCTATCTAATTGTGTTATTCCGGGCTGAGTGAATGCTATCTATTTTCTATCTATTAGCTATCCAGCTAGCTAACTGGATATCTATTAGTTATCTAGCTAGATAGATGGCTATCTATTACCTATCTATTATCTAGCTATCCTATCTACCTATCATTTATCTAGCTAGCTTGCTTTCTATCTATTTGAGTAATTCCGGATTGAATGGATGCTGGCACGCGTGGCTGCCACTGCTCACCCACAGAAACAAAACTCCTGTGACTGTAAAGTGAGTTTTGAAAGGCGCTTTTAAATGAAATGTATTATTATTAAAGGAGTGAAGAACGACTCATTCACAGACAGAATTTCAAAAAAAAAAATCAGGCGGATCATGAAAAATGTGACTCCTTTGCTTCATGTCACGGGTTCAAACAATTTGACAACAATTTTCCGACGAGGAAAACAACACGGCGTAGTCACGTGCACACACCGTGATCGTGACTGCAGCTCTCCACCAGAGTCAGGCTGAAATCGTCTGACGTCTTTCCCACATCTGAAAAGAAAGGAGGGAAGCAATGAGGAGACGACGCTTTCAATCAATTATTAATACGCTCGGCAAGGTGGCGACGTTGCCCTTCCTGTTTGACGCCACCGTCTTTTGTTTCGCTGCACAATCAAACTTAAGGTGAGATCGAAGTCAAAGATAGGCCCGACCACTTTCCCCAGAAACACCTCCTCCTCCACCCGAAGAAGCAAAGCCAAACCCGGAATGTTCTTTTGAACGTCCCGACAGCATTTTAACTCATTATTCAGGAATTGAAATCTGCTTGGAATTGAAGCGGATTTACATGGGACAGGATTTGTGAGACAATCTCTTTTCGTCAATAGATGCTACAGCGTCATGTTTTCTTTTGCTGGCAAGCTAATAGCTGGCTATATATTAGCTATCTAGCTGGCTATCTATCCAGCTGGCTAGCTGTCTATTAGATGTATATTAGCTAGCTAGTTAGCTGGCTATCTATTGGCTATTTATTAGCTATCTATCTGACTGGCTGGCAAGCTAATGGTTGGCTATATATTAGCTATCTAGCTGGCAAGCTATCTATTGGCTATCTATCCAGCTGGCTAGCTATTAGATATCTATTAGCTAGCTAGCTGGATATCTATTAGCTATCTATTAGCTAGCTAGCTGACTATGTCTTAGCTAGCTATTTATTAGCTAGCTAGCTTGTTAGCTGGGTATCCATTAGCTATCTATTAGTGAGGTAGCTATCTATTCGCTATCTAATAGCTAGCTAGCTTTTTATTTATTTGAGATATTCCGGGTAGCTATCTAGCTGGCAAGCTATCTAGCTGGCTATCTGTTAGCTATCTATTAGCTATCTATTCGCTAACTAGCCAGCTTTCTATCTATTTGAGTTATTCGGGGTTGAGTGAACGCTGGCACGTGTGACTACCGCTGCTCACCCACAGGAAAACTGATCCTGGGACTGTAAAGTGACCTTGAGAGTTTTGAAAGGCGCTTATAAATTAAATGTATTATTATTATTATTATTATTATTATTATTATTATTATTATTATTATTATTATTATTATTGTAGCAGACGTGGACATTTCACCACGACATCACTGATCCACTGGTGAAAAGGACGCTTTGATCCTCTCCTCTTTCATCTGGAACTGCTTGTCGAATGACCGTCTGTGTCTTTGTGTTTTCATTATTTTTGTTTGGAACAAAAACTTGATATGTGAGGTAAGTGAAACTGCTTCTGAATTTGCACTACATTGCAATACCGCCCCCTACAGGACCGGGGTGGAATAAAGCTCATTTCATAGCTAAGTAGCTAATATGTTTCCTGACTCAAATATCTATACATTTACATTTCTAAGCGCCTTTCAAAACTCTCAAGGACACTTTACAGCCACATGATATTTTTTCTGCGGGTGAGCAGCGGCAGCCACACGCGCCAGGGTTGACTCAACCCGGAAGTAAGAATTTGTAATTTAAAATGTGCGCTATAGACGCCCAACAGGAGTAAAACAGCAAAAGTCAGCATACCCTGAGTTGTTTTTCCGATTATCGTGCCTTGACAAGATAACTGCAAAGTTTGCGTCGACACTGCGGCCTTATCTAGCGAGCGCCTCATTCCATGACTGCGCCGCAAGCTAGACAAGAAACGTTAGCCAAGAGTGACTTAGCACGTGAGGGCGATTGAGCGCGGGGTGAGTGGAGGGAGAGGGTTGCCACCATTGTTCCGTTCATTACCTTTGGCTCCCGTCGCTCTGCCGAGGGTGGACGCCGTCTGGAATTGGAATGGAAAAGATGATAAATTAGAAGACGGGTGCTCGGTGGGGTCAAAATCTTCACGGGGGATCAACTGACAAAGCATGTGATCTTATGAAGTGGAACACTATTTGTGCTGGAGTCATTAAAGGGTTGACTTTACCTTTCCCTATTCATTCATTCGCACTATTTCCCTATTCATTCATTCATTCATTCATTCATTCATTCATTTTATTTATTTAGTTGTTATTTATGTTATTTATTTAATTTTTTAGCAATCTCTATTGATTTATTTGTTTGTTCATCCATTTAGTTATTTATCTATACATCTATGTATTTATTCATTCATTCATTTATTTATTCATCCATTCATCTATTTATTTATTAGTCTATTTGCTTGTTTATTTGTAATTTTTAGCAGTATCTATTTATTTATTTGTTCATCCATTTAGTTATTTATCTATATATCGGTTTATTAATCAATATTTAATATTTATTTTTATTGCAATATTTATGTATTTATTTGTTCAACCATGTTATTTATTTATTTAACTATTTATTTGACTATTTATTTGTCTATTTATTTAATAGTCTATTTCTTTGCTTATGTATTTATCCATTCATCTATTTATTTATTAGTCTATTTGCTTGTTTATTTACAATTTTTAGCAGTATCTATTTATGTGTTCATCCATTTAGTTATTTCCATTTAGTTATTTATCTATATATCGGTTTATTAATCAATATTTAATATTTATTTTTATTGCAATATTTATGTATTTATTTGTTCAGCCATGTTATTTATTTATTTAACTATTTATTTGACTATTTATTTGTCTATTTATTTAATAGTCTATTTCTTTGCTTCTGTATTTATCCATTCATCTATTTATTAGTCTATTTGCTTGTTTATTTACAATTTTTAGCAGTATCT